>NW_024582402.1:56261-123796 GCF_018398535.1 Haplochromis burtoni
ATAGATAGATAGATAGATAGATAGATAGATAGATAGATAGATAGATAGATAGATAGATAGATAGATAGATAGATAGATAGATAGATAGATAGATACTTTCTGCTAACCTCCTCGGGGTCCATGTAGCAGTAGTGTTGCAGGTATTGATTGAACAGAGGAAACCCCCCAGGAAAACCGGCCCCCACGCTGCCACTGAGGCTAGGGCTGCCCTGGATGTTCTGACACATCATGAGCATGGGGTTGTACAGCATGCTCTGCGAGCTCTGAGACATCGGGTTCACACCAATAACAAAGATGATGTCAATGATGCCCTAGACGACAAACCGAAAGCAAATTTAATCATAATAAATAAGTGATTTGCCAATGCCACAGATTAAAAACACAGAAGTCTCATGTAGTTTCTACTTACACTAAAAAGTTGGCTCAAGCATTTAATTTAGCATCATTTCTGAACACAAAAGGCTGCAATTCAGTTTCAGGTCAAAACTGACTGATCAGAAGAGGATCCCACTGATCAGCCCACAGAGAACACAGAACCACTGTACTGTGTTCCCCCTCTGAGTGGGGTCCTTCTGCATGGAGTCAGCATGTTATCCTGTATCTGTGTGGGTTCTCTTTGGCTACTCTGGCTTCTTCCTACTATTCAAAGATATGCAACATGTTAGGTTAGTTGGTGATTTTAATCTAGCCGAAGGTATGCAAGTCAATTAAATGGTTGTCTGTTTCTCATATGCTGTCCCTGCGATAGACTGGTGACCTGTCCAGGGTGTATCCTGTTAGGACAACTGCTTTTGACAAGCAGAAGAAGAATGAATGGATGGATGGATGAATGGATGGGTGATGAGTGCTGATCGAAGGGATTTGATGAAAATGAACAACTGAATATATTTGTGACTTGCTTTGTTTGTTGGGTGAGACAGACTCACCTGAAGGACAGCTAAGATGATATCACAGATGAACACAGTGAGGTAAAACCTGCATGTCCGTATGCTCCGTGACCGTGAGAAACTCGCCACCAAGAACCCCAGTGACACCAGGAAGTTGATGGCGTCCATGGAAATCATCGCTGCCTTGGCAGACTGAGGCGTCATGTAGGAGCCGCCATAGCCATAGCTACCTCCATAATATCCTGACCCCAACCCTCCAACACTTCCAGCATCAACAACACCATATCCCCCATACCCAAATCTGTTCATGTCCCACACCAAAGTTGACGCTACTAAGGCGAAGATGAGGAAACACATGAGCACTGTGGCTCCTTGGAAGGTCTTGACAAAACCAGGAGGTGAGAACCAGCGGTAGAAGTGTTGAGGCTTCCCCTCCATGTAGTAAGACTCTGGTGGGACATTGTAGGTATAGGGGACATTCTGGCTTCGAGGGGATTGGACACTCCTTGGGGGATACAAGCTGTGGGAGGTAGTGCTGTAGGGTGGGCTGTACACAGGGGGGCTATCATAGTACCGAGGCTCATACATGGTTTAGTGGATAATGCTCCAATTTCACCTGGAAGAGGGGTGAAAATGAGACAGAATTAATGCAAGGGTAAATGACTTGAGCCTATATAGATATCAGCACTATAACATAATGCATTTAATAGCAGATTTTATTACGCTAAGTATTTTAATTCAATTTTTTATAGTGTAAATTCTTCAGTGGGATGTTTTAATGAGCAAAATGACTTTCAAAATCTAAAAGATGAATTCACTTCCAACGCATTTTCCCCTTCCCTTTAAGCCCTAATTAAGTGTAGCTACGTTTTAGTTATAAGCACCTTTTTCAGCTCACCAGCATGCAGCACTCTCACCTCAGCCCGTCCCTGAACCCTTTCTAGTGTAGCTGACCCACACTTCATCACTCCAATGAGCTCAAACCCAGCACGCTTCAATTATTCAGACACACAGCAGATAAGAGGTGAGCAGCCATGCGTGGTGTTTTCAGCAGTGGAGAGCCACAGACATAGCCCCTGTTCTGCATGTTACCTGTGCGCACCTGCTGATTGTCAGCACCACTTAGGGAGGGGTGAAGATACAACTTAAACCCCCCAAATTTAACTTTTTCTGTTTGATTTAAACCCGTGAAATAACAAACTCATGTACTCCTCTGTTACTGCAACTGTGTGCGAATTGTGCATAACTGAACATCTCTACATTAAAAGAGGCTCATTCCACTTCAGCCCAGAAAAAAACACTTCTGTCTACTGTCATAACGTGTTTAAAATACTTGGTCGTAAAATATTTTAAACTCATTTGTTAATGCTCGGAGGTTTTCTTTTAATCAATCAGCATCATCAGCGAGGTTAGACGGTAATTAAAAAAAAATTCTCTTTAAATGTAAAAAACTTCAGAGAGGAATCAACAAGGACATATGAGTTACGCAACTTACCCAAGCGCCGTGAAAAACTCATAAACTTTACACCGATCCAGGTTCAGCTGCTTAAACCGCGTCGTTCATGACTCCTGGCCACCACCACACCGTCCGCTTTATATCCCATCAACGATCGTTAACTTCGCCTTTATTTTACTGGATGGATAGTTTCTCCTAACAAAACAATGAAAGTTTCGAAAGCTTCACCCACACTCTCCGGAGCTACCGAGCGTCTCAGCAGGGGCACCGTTCACCCGCTAACGACCTGCTTCACCCACGTGCTCGTGACAGTTTATACCCAGGCTCCTGCTACATTCAAATTGCAGTTTACAACCTCCAACCTAAGTATAACCTACTGATATTCAGCCCAGTCCACGCATTAGACCGAAACCTTTTTGACAAATCTTTTGATAAATTCTAATATAATTGTAAAAGTACAATTCATGTGATCTATGATTCATACTTTATACAATGCAGAGTGATACTTAGCTACAAAATCATAACAATAAGTGCATAACTGCTTTTGCCAGACAGGCTGGTCTAAGTATTTCAGACCTTCAAAACCTTGAAGGTGATTGGTTACAGCAGCAGAAGACCACACCGGGTGCCATTGCTGTCAGCTAAAAACAGGAAACTGATGCTATAATTCACACAAGCTCACCAATACTGAACAAAAGAAGACTGGAAAAACACTGCCTGGGTTGATGAGTCTTGATTTACTACCTTACTGCCTACCTGAGTATTGTTGCTGACCATCTCCATCCGTTTATGACCACAGTGTACCCATCTTCTGATGGCTGCTTCCAGCAGCATAACACAAAACTCAAATCATCTCAAACCAATTTCTTGAACATAGCATTAAGTTGGCTGTACTCAAATGGCCTCTACAGTCACCAGATCTCAATCCAGCAGAGCAGCTTTGGGATGTGTAGAGTAACATCACAGATGTGCAGCTTCCAAATCTGCAGCAAATATGTGATGGTGATGTCAATATGGACCAAAATGTCAGAGGAATGTTTCAAGCACCTTGTTGAATCTATGCTAATTAACTATTAAGGCAGGCCTTAAGTCCAAAGTAGTTGAGTCTGGTACAACTAATAACTTGTGTAACTAATAACATGGCCAGTGACTATAAATCTGTTCTAATGGGTGTATATGACAAGAGAAAGGATCAACAGGTTTGGTTTGTTGTTGTTCTTCTTCTTGTTGTCTTAATAGAAATACCACAGCTGCTGATTTCATAGATAATATCTCTACATTGTGTATTCTATGAGTGCCTGTGGCAGAGTCTACTGAGAACAAGAATGATATTTCTGAGCCGAGTTACTTTACAATACAATTTGGAGAAATTATGCTGCATTTTCCTATTTAACATTTTAAATCAGAGAAACTATGAAATCTCCAAAATATATTAAAATCATTAGATTAAAAATTATTGCCAGTTTCCAAGTTCTGTTAACTTGGCACCTGCAGTTTTTTAACTGAGAACTTGCTTTCGCTGTGATGCCCAAAGAAGAAAAGTGAAAAGTAAAGAAATAACAGCATAAAATTAATATAGTTGTAAAAAAATATTACAGAAAGATATATAACAATCCTTTAACTTTATTTTATTTCTACATCAAGCATGTGAACGTTGCTCGGCCTTCACAGAAATGACAAGAAAGTGTTTAGAAACACAAGACCGTCAAGTCAAAGCTCTACAGAAGAAGCATCTCTTATAATGTTGTAGCCCAAGGAATATAATCATGTCACAAACCAGAATTTGTGTAAACATTGATCTAATTGTACATGAAAATACAATGATGCGCAACAATCAGACTTTTCCAGAAGGAAGAATGTTGTCTGTCACACAAAGAAGCAGACATTTTAAAAAGCGTTTTTATTTCATCAGTTCATCAGTTGCTGTGGACACTTGTTTCTGATCTTCTTCATGTCTGACCATCTGCCATGGTCTCCTGGTCATAATCCCGGATTCTGTTTTTAATGTGGCTCAATTTGGCTTTCAAGTAGTCACAGCGTTCCTTTTTCTCTAGGAAAGTAGGGTCCTGCGAAACATGCACACAACAGTCTGCTGATTAATGCCTGAAAACTCTATTTCCAACCTTTCTTACTGATTCATTCTGTAATTGATCTGTGTTAAACATGATTTTTCAGAATTATTTGCATCAGTAGACAATTACCGAATAAAAGCTACTATTACCTGGGCAGAACACAGAACTCTAATACCTCTATGGTTACATTTGAAAATTGCTACGATTGATTTCAGAGTGAGCAGCTGTAGAAATCGCGGTTTATACTGTCATTAAAAAACAGAAAAAAAGGTAAAAAAAAATAAATTGTCACTTACATTCCTTTTCTGGTGATACTTCTTTACAATACTTAGAATCCTGCGTTGGTCCTATATGAATAACAAAGTAATTAATTCCCATATAAAAAAGGAAAACCGATGGGAGGTCGGTATGAATCTCACCTCTTTGCTACTTGTCTCTCGGGGGAGTCGCTCCATCATGAGATCCAGCTCTCTGAACTTACTCAGAGTAGCACTGATGTCTCTGTGAAGGTCTTTGTATTCCTGATACTGATCATTGAAAACTGCTTTGTACTTTTCCCTTTCCTCCACACAGCTGATCTCTGGATACTTGCTACAGAAAGGAGACACACAGTAAAACTGATTCTCTGTATGTTTCGAACTAATGGTGTGATTCAACATATAAATGTTAACTTACATGATGTAGTCTGCAATGATGTGCACTTTGGGGTTCAGATTGACTGGATTCTTTTGGACGTCATGTAGAAGATTATCCCGATTGTTATAATCTTTACTCAGCGCTTTGTCAGCTTCATCATCCCTGAATGATATGCGTTTTGTTGTTACCGGTTTGAGTGGGATGGACTGTTGAAACTCCTCCTGAGGCTGAAGGTAAAAGAAAAACATTTAGCAAATGCAAAACAACTGAACAAGATGTTCACAACACTATACTGGCATGTGCCATCATTACATGAAGGCTTTTATTTTGAAAAATACAGCTGCATTTCTTTAATGGAACTATTATGTTCACATCTGGCTTCTCATCCTTTCTTATTTTACATTACTATACATATTATCCCAACACGCCATTACAGAAAACTATAGAGACATGTTTACTGCACAGGTTATGTGGCGATCTGCACTCACAGTAATATGGTTGTTTTGTTAGCCTACAGTGGCCCAGATGTTGTTGTCAACAGCTGGAAAGGCCATACATTGAAAACTAATTTGCTTCATTCTTGTTTTATGCTTCAAATATTTGCTGTGGGTTATTCATGGGATATATTTTGCTAAACCTCCAATCATCTGTGTATCTGATATTTCTATTTAGCTCTATCAAACCTGCAACGTCACAGACCAGGCAGCCCTCTTAAACCTGTTTATTTGCCAGTGGGGAAATGATACGGTCATGGGAGCAGTGCTGATGTTATTTTATCATTATCAGTATTGTTACTGGAACAAAGTAGCTGTCACGATCCTGGGTCTTTTGACCCAGCGTTTTGAGTTTTAGTTTATTTTAATGTTTATAGTGTATGTTTAAAGTTCATTAGGTTGGCGAAGTTCATTTGTTTATTAGATTCCCTTTGTGTTTTGTACCCTTGTATTTAAGTTTCCCTCTCCCTTCATGTGTTTCATGCTGCGTGTTTTTTGTTGTCAAGTTTGTATTGTCATGTCTTCGTCTCATGTTTCCTGTTTTATGTTGAAGGTCTGTGTCCTATGTCAGTATAGTCAGCTTTGCTTCCTGGTTATGTCAGATTAGTGTCAGCTGTTTCCCCATGTGTTTCCACTTCCCCTAATCACCCTTGTGTCTGTTTAGTTTGTGTGTTCTGTTCATTCATTTCAGGTCGTCTGTTGTTCCACATCATGTTTCCGGGATTTTTCCATGTTCTTTTGTTTTTGTTCAGCAGTTAATTTTCCCAGTTTAGTTCTAGTTAGGTTTTTTTTTTCCTGTGTGCCTCTGCCTTTTGTTTTTGTACTTTTTTTTTTTTTTTTTTAAATTAGCCATATTAAACGACTTGCTTTTTGTTAATATTCAAGTTTTGTTCCCTGTTCCTTGGAGTGTGCGTTTTGGGTCCTTTTTGTCAGTCCACATCGTCTGCCTCTGCCAGACTGTGACAGTAGTTGCCCTTGTGTCAAAGATGCAGGTGATAGCTACATTTGCAGGTGCAACTCTGTTCTTTAAAATTCACCCTCACTTCAAGAACTTGTCTGTTGGTGGAATTAGCTGCAGACAAATTGACAATAAAGTTACATACAGTATGTTTGCTGTTATTCATAACATCCCTGACTGTTGAACTAATACATATCTATCAATCCAGCCACCCTCTATGGATTATTCAATGTAGGGTCATGGGGGGCCTGGAGCCGATCCTAGCTGTCATGAGGTAAGAGGCAGCGTACATCTTAGACAGGATGCCAAATTGTCACAGGGGTAACACAGAGAGGCAGACAACCTCTGCCTAATAAATAACATTTAAAACCCCAAATAATGACAAAAGTAGAAAAGTCATGCCCAAACTCCATCTGCCACACAAGAAATGAGCTAAATATTAACCAACTTTAACAGAAAAAACTGTAATAATGAGCAATTTAAAGGTGGGTTTCCACTATATTAGCCTTTCACAGAGAATTCAACTGTACTGTATTCACGAGGATACCTTCATATATGCAGCTTTGAAATGTATTTCAGTCAGTCTTCAGATTTAGAAGACCTGACCTTGTATTTCATATTTGTTTACAGAGGAGTAAAAATCTGTACCTGGTTCTCAAAATACTGCCTCTCTCTACGTGCAGCTTCATGCCTCCACATCTTCAGACATACCAGGAAGCTTCCTAGATACAGGGCCATGTTGATGAAGATGAAAGCTGTTCCTGCCATCTGGCCACCATCAACCCGACACAGATTCGCGACGATGGGGTTAATACCTATTGTTGTGTAGCATAGCCCCCCGCGATTCAAGTCGTTCAGGTAAACTATCCCTGCTGCCATGTAGAACAGGAAAAGAGCCACGTTGATGAAGGCCTCTGTCAGGGGCCACCACGAGGAGTCGAGAAGTATAGTGCGATAGTACATTGTCATTCCCACCACCAGGAGACACAGAGTAAGGATCCATGAGATTCCAGCTACAGCTAGAATGAAAGGAGTCATAGGACCTCTGTAGCTGTACCCAGACAGACCCATCCCATTGTTGTATACACCGTTATAGAGTCCGTAGCTGTTGGACCATTCACTGTCTTTCTGAATGTAAGCAATGACACACGCAAAAACCATTCCTCCAAATAGGAGCTGAAGTCCAGCTAGAAGCCTGAGCAATCCCGGCCATGATTTCAAATAAGAGTACTTCTGCTTGTAGACCTCCACCTTCTCAGCGTAATACTCTGCAGGGTGGATGCTGGACAGTAGTGACTCCTCTACTGGGACGTGACCAAAGAGACCGTCAGTGGGACTCTCTCTTATCAAAGGCTTATGTGAGTTGTGATTGGAGCTTCCCAGAGATTCATTCCAGTTCCGACGCTCCACCAAGGGACTTACAGGGGGGCTCACTCTGGTCCCATTGGGTAGGATCTGGATACCAGTTGTGCTGGCTTCAGAGTCGCTTTCTTTTGTCCATTTTTTGCCCCATGACTGAGGGATGAGGGATTTCAATCTGTCTTTCAGGCTTCCTTTTTTTTCCTTCTCTTGCTCAGCATAAGGTGGAGAACTGGATGTGCGACCTGTGGAGGTCGCATCATCCTCACCATCATCGGTGATATTATCCGGTGTGGGTGTGTGAGTAACCCATACAGCAACTGGTGGATCTTTAATGGTGGAGGACCCGACCACACCCTCCTGGTCTTGTTTCTTGAATGATTTCATGCTGTGGGCTGATTTTGGGAATTCATTGGAAAAAATCGCAGAATCTTTACCACGGCAAGACAAAGAGAAGCTGTGGGAAAGAGAAAGAATAGTAGCATTCTACAAATAACATTCAAACATCTGTATATCAGTTTATTAGGGTAAAAATGAAGCTATATATGTGTATACATACACATATATCTATACACATATATGTGTATGTATATATCTATCTATAGATAGATATATAATCATTTGTGGGTTTCTACTACTGAATTAAAATTTACAGGATATAGTTAAAAATAAAAACCTTCCCGATAAACACAAATGTCAGATTCTTATACAGTGAGGTATCTTGTGCATAGACCTCCTCAACCAGTTGCAAATATATGGTGACACAATATCTCTATATTGAATTGAAAATGAAGGAAAGCCTCGATTCAAGATTTCTAAAAGACAGTTGTGTTAGTGGAAAGCCATTAGTCACACCATGTCAAACAGCATGACACATACACCACCAACTGCTGGAATACAGCAACTCCAAAAAAGACCCCAACATGACTCCAGTGCTGCTTGGGCTTTGCTAATTACAGAGGACTTGTGTGAGTTGTGACTCACACAATGCCGCGGCTCCGTGTACTTCACTACTGTCGTGATACTATCGCTGAATTTTAAAAAACGGGACACCTGATTCTACATTTGTTTTTCAAATGTCAAATCCAACAGCTTACCTTGACCCCAACTCTCTGGTAACGTAGAGATGGCACTATCTCATGGGATTTTTGAGCCGCAACTGTCCAGCAGGCCCACACAGTTCACTCTCTTCAATCTCTCGGGTGACTCACTCCTGGTTTAGCACACACAGGGAGATTGGCTAATGTGTGTGGACAAAAGAGGTGGTACTAAAAGCTTAAACATTAAACCTGAACCGCCCCTGCGCTGGTGCTGACTGGCACTGCTAGGTTAATCTGTGGGAGAGAGAGTGGCTGAAACTGTTGACATTCATGGAGTGCATGATGTTGGCGCTTTGCTGATAAAAATAGGTTAAAAGAGTGAGGGAAAAAAGTGCACAATCTAGTAATTAATACTGGATCAGGGACTCCTGGGTACACACAAAAGTTCATCACGTCAGCAGTTCTTAAAGCATTACGCATATCACTTAAGACTATCAGCAACAGGAGTTTGTCCATGAGATTTCACTTTTCTTTTTAGAGTTGAGAAAGTGTTTGATAAGAGACCCATATTATCAATTACATCTCGTATCTTGCTTTGGTATAATACTGCTTTATCATCCCATCATTTATGAATTATTCATTCTCATCTCAGCTGTGACTTTGTGTTAGACTGGGAGCTGGGTATTTGGCACTAGAGGGCAGCAGGCTCCCATGCTTCTCCTGCTCTGAGTTTGGTTTGTCTCTTTATCCCATTTAATGTGGCTATCTTTCCCAGTTACCTTTTCAGTGTTGCACTGAGTGTATTCAGACGTGGCCCTGTGAATAATGGCTACAATCTGCGTTTTAAGATTAGTCATGTCCTCTGAGCTAAATTCATAAAATACATTTAGTTGTAGATGAAACTGCAGGCTTTGATGATGACGTCTCTAAAGTGTTACTGGAACACTTCCCATAAGCGATGACATTGTGATACATGTCTTTTTATGTATCATTTAACCCTCCACAGCTGATTCCAGGAATCATTCCTGCTGTATAGCGTGGCATCACTCGGTGCCAGCGATTGTTCCAAAACAGATTTTCATGTAGAGAAAGCTCGGGGCAAGGACATCTGTAGTCCACCGCCCCTCCCCACCTACAGAAAACACGCACGCACACACAAAGCAGTACTCATATCCTATACAGTACAATGATCTTATAATTTGAACAACTCTATCAAGTGCATAGGGAGTTGGTGGACCTCCGGTAGCCCTGGGCGTTGGGCTAAACCTCATTTGGGATTACCATAGTTGTCCACTGCTGCAACACAGGCACCTACTCAACTGCATATAATATGGAGGACAATGCAAAAGCATGTTTAAATATATTATTATATGAGGTAATACTGCTAGCTTAGTACAGTGCCTCTCGGTTTGGAAACTGAAAAAGGTACATGCCTCACACTCAGGCAGAATTTTACTGATCTAAATATAAACATAATGGCATCACCATCATCAAATGGTACAAAATTGAATATTTTTCAATTTCCACTTTATGATTTTTTTAAACTAAGTGCTTAATTCTATGACAACCTAAATACCTGCTTGGTCTTTGCTGTCAAGAGAGCAGGTAGCAAAGGTTTAATGAGTCAGCTGTTTGATATGAATAACCTGTCATTACCGGCCACACCATTACCACTGGCTTTGCTGATTATTTACTGATGTAAATAATGGGCAATAGAGTGAAGAGTGAGTCCTTGTGAGGTGTGATGTAGTCTCAGTGTGTCAGCTTAGATTGGAAATAACAGTGTCGATCATCATGGTTTTATCATAAACAACATTTATTGTGCCCATCTCGGTTGTGGGCCAGTACCCCATCATATATATGTATATATATATATACATATACATATATGAATAACTGTATTTATCCACTGATGGAGCTAGCCCCACAATTTGAGAGCCACTTATGTACTAAATGAGCAAAAATTTACAGATGAGGCATCAATGAATCATGTTAGCTGACTCTGTGTTAAGTTGATAGGGAAACTAGGCCTACACAGAAACAAGAAGAATACTGTATGTGTACCAATCTGAGTTTTTAGCCTTGGCTGAAATGATCCTTTCAAGTGGAAAACATCCAGCTAGCCAAGCATGTGTGAGTGTGAACATACACATATGCAATATATAGTGCATGTACACTTTCACAGTTGAAGTCCTAGCATATGGTTTGAGAGTTTTGAAAAGAGCTGCCGCCTTCTTTCACTGCTAAATGAAGCAGAGAAGCAATGGCAGCTTCCAGCAAGCAGCCTCATTTGCAGCCGTTCATTCTGTTCGGATCTCAGCAGATGAAGAGATACAGATAGAGCTAAAAAGACAGAAAGAGAAATGATGGATGCTGAAATAAGTGACACTCAAAAAAACATTTGGTGGAATGAAAAGGCCCTTCACACCCACTCTCCACCACTACACCAAAACCAAAATCAATACCCTCTCTGATTTCCCCAAGTGTATGCCAAACCACATTAGTTGAAAGCTATATGCAGGGCATTAAGCATAATGCAGCTCCTAGCTGCTCGTTCCTGAGAAAAGTCAGCCTTGTAATAAATTTAATAACTTAATAAAAACACTTCCCCATGTCTTCTGCAAGTTTTCCCCATAGGATCTTTTCAAACTATGCTCTTCAGGATCCTATATGCGGATTCTTCTTCCCCCTGTAATTCCAGACTCCAAGGGTGATCTTCAGTCCTCTGCAACATGACTCCATCTCCTATTTCCTCACTGTTTGGCTGAGCTTCAGTACCCTCTAGGGGAGATTGTTGGTAATTTAATGCCACTATTCTTGCTTTTCACACTTCAGCACAAGGATAAGCTGAGTGAATTAAATGTGTTTATTAAGACAGATTGTTAGAGAAGGAAAGGATGGCCATGCGGCATAATTTGTGTGCACCTTTCACAATTTCTGCCTCTCTTTCCTACTTTGGTTTCCACCGTAAAGCGAGATTTAGTTCTATGAGAGCGCATTCAATGTCACATATGATTGTTATCACTTTAGAGGATAAAAACAATATTTTAATTACTTTGTACTAATTGGATTGTTGAGGAGCTGTTCCCTGTGTTTCCACGGTTGCATGTCTTTGGGGTTGTGTAGCAACAACAACAGGGTGACTGACTCTGCCACTTTTGCGGGATATCGGTCTGCTGCCAAGTCCCTGCAGATTTTACTGTAATTAACCAGCCAGAGCCTTGTTTGTGCATGTGGACATGAATAGTAGCTTGTTATTTGAACATTAATGGCTGTGTACGAGTGTGTGTGTTGTGCACAGCTCACAGTTCACCTTGGAACAGCGCCCCAGCAGCTGCGTGTCCTCTGGAGTGCTGTTTATATCAATACTTCCTCCTGTAATCATGTTTTAGGACGGCCCATGCCTCAGTTTCACAGGACGAAACGTGTGATGTTTGCGTCTGTCAACACATTTGCCAACCCACCTTTCAAGTCTCACATTTGACTTTGGGCTTCTGCCATTTTCCTTCCCTCTTGGCATGGGAAAGTTTCAGATTGGAGTACGCAAATGAAACGGGAAGTAAAGCATTAGGAAGATTATTCAAAACGGAATTTTCAAATCCCAGCGGAAGAAAAAGAAAGAATAACGGTCATAGATGAAGATAGTCTTTAATGTTGACCTTGGTGTCTCTCCTTGTTAGGACAAAGGTTCACCTGCAAAATGAAGGAACAATGAACAGTATACAGAGAACATGTTAAACCCATTTGCCATCCATTAAAAGTTGATTTATTCCAGTGCTACTACGTACATTATGCATCATGTGGCAGTGTACACAGAACAATGATTTGGTTACATTTTTTCAGTTTTTTGGGGAGTGGGGGGTTCACTCTGTACTCAGCAGAAGTGTGTTCTGATGCCTGCTCTATGACGAAAGCCTACTTATAATAAAAGTCCGGGATGTGTTAATCATTTTGTCTTATCTACCATTATCAGAGCAACATCATGAATGTCCCTCACTTCACTATGAAATACTGTGTATGTGTTTCATCTTCTAGAACAGGATCAGTTCAGTAAATATTAGAATGGTGTTTAGGCTGGTCTTTGTGATGGGATACAAAGAAAACCAATTACAACAGAGTAAGGAACAGCAGATCCTGGATTAAATTTCCTATCTGCAAATGTAAAACAATAAAAGGTCTTTTGGGGGTTTCTTTTGTAACTGCCAGAATTTCAATCCCCTCATGTAATTTCTAGGCATTTTTTTTTCTACATACCTATGACATGCTGGCAGCCACCTACCTTTACCTTTTCAGCTTTGTCCTGTTTAAATGGTGACATCTACAATGAGGTCATATTAACAGGACACCCAATCTTGCTGTTCATAACCTTCCTGTCAGTGAATGAGCAAAGTCTTTTCTTTTTTTCGTGCCACCCGATGAAGTCCTTAACACCAGCATTGTTATGTCTCTCTGGGGAAGAGACTCCAGCATCTGTGATCCTTTCTGTTGTAACTACACACCAAGTACAAAATGGGACATGACCTGGGTTTCCATTGCTTCTTCCTCCCTTGCAGTTTTTTTTTGTTTGGGGTTTTCTTTTTTTTTGGAACCACTTCAATGTCTTTTCTGCAGGCCATCTGTCAAGCCTACTTTTGCATGAGGGACTGATATTCTTAATAATGACAGATGAAAAACGTGAGGGCGTACCAGATGTAATGATAAGGTGGAAACCTTAGATAGAAACAGGCAGGTAAGGCTGTAATCAAGCAGATAGGCTTAGCCATCCTGACTAATTGGATGATACTGATTGAAACAGAGACTGCAAAAGCATGATAGATCTCTTTATAGGCTACTATTAGGGAGAAGTGTAGCACTCTGAGATAGGAAAGGCTAAAGGTGGGGGCAGTAAAGAGTCATGCTTCATCAACTCAAGTTGAAAGGGAAAAAGCTAATATTCATGCTCGATTAAGTTGCACTTGTAGCAAACTGAATACATTCTTAAAAGAAGTGCTCTCTGGTCAATCCAGAGCCTGTGAGATAGCGAACCTGTTTGTTCTCTCACAGGGTTGGACCTAGACTCAGTTAAGCCTAAAGCAGCTTGGAAATAATTAAGACCATGGAAATTATAATGATCCTACAACTGTCCATTTGCTTAAGGGACCACAAATATGAGATTTAGCACTAGCGTTCTTTTGGGACTCAATCTACTGTTTAAATCATCCTAGCCTGCTAACCTGATGACCTCCTGTTCTGTTCTAATGTGCTCTGGGAAAATCCTAAATATTTGTCTTCAAATTAAACTTTGCAAGTCATCACAGCACTAGAATATGCCAGTGGATGCTTTCATAGATGTTTCCCCCTCACTTCTTATCCATCACTGTACCACTCAGATAACCAAAGGCCTCAAAGAACAGTTCAATGTTATACTTTACTACTGAGAGCTGTCCACTTAGGCTACAGGTCTGTACAGTAAATATAAAGCTAGTATTAGAAACCAGTTAGCTTATGCTCCTGATGAGTCAATTGAAGCCACAGACTGAAAGTGACAAAACTCAGAAGCTCTGACAGACATGCCCAATTTTACAGTAGAAGGAAAATCTTTACAATGGATTTGGTACCTATAGCCAATTTCCCAGTTTATAACAACTGTTCGGAATCATTTTGACTTAATTAGACTTTATTTGTAATAAAGCTTGAACTATAATTAAGGGTCTATCTGAGTATTTTGTCTTGTTCTTGTCATACTAAAAGATATTTTAAGAAACTGGCTGTTCAGTTTCTTTGATAAGTACATTTTAAGTCTGTTTTTCACTAGTCAAAGTTTGTGTTGTGCTCAATATCACAGAGAACTCCTGATGCATCTTTTTCTAAACTTTCCCAGTCAGTGCTAGCATTACAAACCATGAGTCACTGCAGCTCTCTGAGAAAAAAAAAACCCTCACAAAAAAGCCCCCAGTGCATCCAGTATAATCTACATAATGGAGATAGTGACACAATATGCTAGCGATAGCTTAAGAGGAGCTAGAGCTAGCTTATATCTCGGGTTGTTTTGATTCTGGCTGGACTCAGGAATGTAAGTAGTTAATGTGAATTTGTGTTTATTATTTAAATTCCTCCGCATGTATATGACAACATACTCAAAAATTAATCTTGCAGTCTCCCACCAGTTAAGCCAATCTAAAGCTAATTTTATATTTAAAGTACAGACATGAGGGGCAGTGATAACATACTAGACTACAAGACAGCATATAAGTTTAATCGTTTTTTCTTTTTTTTTTTAACTGTAAAACTATGGTTTATTTACTTTGAGATCAGTTCACTGTTTTGTAACCCGAAAAGTTTCTTCAGCATTTTTTGTATTTTTGAGGATTTTTTCTGGAAATACTGATTTTTTTTTTAAATCTCTCTTCATATTTTAAACAGGATCAACTTGCTGCAATTCTCTAGGTTCTGCAACTCTAAAAAAACACAGGTATCCTCGCAAAATAAAAAATTGGGGGAAAACAAAATTTAAAAATATAATACAAAAGAAAAGCAACCAACAAACCAAAGGTAATCTAATGAAACCAAGCGTATAAATAACCAGAGCCATCTGGGTGTGATCCATAACTACTTCTGGACAGAACCATGCAAAAGAGCTGGGTTAGTTACTCAGTTTGACCAGTGATGTGTTTGTGCCTGTATCCCAGCAGACCTCAAGCCATGCAATTTTCTGAAGACCACAGGAAGTTCTAATTAGTGGTAGTGAGAAAGGTAGACTACTACATATTTCATATTTGTTGTGTATGAGTGTGCAGCATTGAGCTTAAAGTGAACTTGTTCTCTGAAACACACAAATATGCTCTCAATCTGTCTCGCCACGGGTTTCTCGCTGTACTTCTCCATTTGTCGCTGTGTTAGAAATAGAAAAACAGGTTTTCAAAACATTTAGAGTTGCGGTGTAATGGAGGCAATGTTATGCATGTTAGACATTTTCTTTAAAGTTTTGGAGAGGAATGTATCTGAAAAAGGAATGCAATGTTGTATTTAGACTGTTAACATCGTAAAAAAGCTCTGAAATTAGTAATTAAATAACCCTCTACTATTTATACATTCAGGCACTGAAAAATCACATGTCAATATGTAACTAAAAAAGATAGTCGCTCTCATTTTTTTCCTTGGTAAGAACAAGGAAGCTGATACCTTGAAGTTGGCAATAGTGATCATTTTTCCTACCCAGTAGTAATGCCATATGCATCCCCATTGCTATTTATTTGTGTAACAGTTTCTCCTCCCCTTTAAGTGCATTTTCAATCACTGACCTGAAGTCAGAGCTTTTGTAGCCTCTCCTAAAGCTTTCACCCTAAACTATGGGAAAGAATCCATGACACTAGTCATTTGAAAGGGAAGTCCAATGGTTTGTCTTGTTCTCCTCACCGGACAAACAGGTAGACGGACAGATGGGTGGACAGATGTCCTCCATGGCCTCAGAGGGCCAGCAGGTGAGCCAAGGCCCTCAGCTCCACAGACCAACTTCCCCCCTTGTTGTTAAGGACTCTCCGGTGTGATAGCCAGCTCTCACCTCAGCAACCCTGAACTCAGTCTTTTTCTTTTTTTTTTTAACTATACAAGGGCTTTTACAAAAAAAGCTAACTTGGACAGCCATACAATGGCTAAAACATAAACCATATCTCTACTTTATCTCAGTTTGTAATTTTTTTTCTATTTTTCTTTTTTGGATGCATTTGTTTTTTCTTGATTTAAGTCTTTGCTTGCTTTTCTTTGTTCTTTTCGAGTAGCTCTAATCAGGCCTGTGCTGAGAGGCTCAGTCACAGAGAAACTGGTTTTCTGGATTTTTTTTTTCCATTAGGTGGAGAGGAAGGAATGAGTGGGAGGGAAAGGACAAGGATCAGGTCACGGACCAAGATGTGGGTTCATTATTAGTCCAGACATGGACTTGCCAGCAGATATGAGACAGAATTGGATGGGACAGAATGAGGCGACACGTTGGTTTGGGAAAGGTAGGGCTCAAAGGTGATTACAGAAGATTTGTCAAGGTTATCCGCTATCAGAGGAGGTGTGTGGTGCTGTGGAGGGAGAGCGCCGCCTACGGGCGGTGGAAGTCCAGGATCGCTCGGAGCGTTCGGAACGCTCAGAGGCTAGCGAAGCGGGTCGAAAGCGGTGAACAAAGCCGTCCAGGAAGTCCTGCTGCTGCTGGGTTATGGCTTGCGAGATGAGGCAGGGCAGTGCCTGCAGGCTGCCCGTCACTGAGTCCAGCTTGTCCTCCAATGTGCCGATGCGCTTATCCAGCTCCTCACTGCGTTCCTGCAGCTCCGACACCAGGTCATACATCACATTCTGGGTCTAATGAAGGAGAGAAAGTAAATGTGTTTTGGGACAAGAAGGAACAGGAGGACAGAGACAGGAGGGACAAGGGAGGAAGAGGCAAGATAGAAACATTAAGAAGCTGTTTCACAACTTGTTGCAACAACTAAAATTAGGAGATGATATACAGTAGGACACATATAGTGATTAAGGAAAAAAAAACCTTAATGTAACAGTAATAATAAATTCCATGAGTAGACAACTACAGTAAATATATTACAGCAGAGGAGGAAATAATTTAAAGGAAGCAGTAGGAAGGGGAGCTGTAAAGTTTCAGCAAGTCAGCATAGATTTTATCTTCCCATAGATTTTACAACCAACTTCTCCAATCCATTTATAGCTCCTGAAGGTCTTTAATCCTTTATGTGTTTGCTTGACACAACTCATTTATATAATGAAAAGCATCTCTAGTATTTAGGTACTTATTGCTTAACAGTTCATGCAGTTCTGGCCAGCTCAGCATGTGGCATCTGCAAGTAATTATTGCATCTCAACTAAGCAGTTTTCGATATTGCAAAATTAATCACACATTATATACAACATATTGCATTCTTCAACATCACAGAGCATTTTATAAGATTTGCAATTTAACAGTCATCTGCAGAGATTACAAAATACTCATGTAGGGTCTCCAGGCATGTGTGCCCCTCAGAAATCAAATCTAAAATCCAGATGTGAAAGGTTTATATCTCTATGGGGTTTGAAAATAAAGCTGAGCCACTGTAGGGTGTATGCAGATTGATCTGACCATTGAGCACAGTAAGGCGCAAGTAAACACACATTAAAGCGATTGGCCTTGGAACCTTTTAAAATACACACTGGAGTGCAAATGCCATCCACATCAAATGAAGTCAATGCAGCCATGCACCTCCCTTTGAACCCCCTCTCAGCTCTGGTGCCTCAGCTGACATCTGTACAGCCAGACAGAAGCTACTGAAGCATTTCTGTATTCAGCCTCTTATGGACAGATGCTGTTTACAGTGTGTCATCAGGTTCAGGTTCTTCAAACTGAGTAGTCTCGCATTAGGGTTCATTCTCCAAAGAGTTAGCTTGGCCAAGATCACTTTTTAAGGCAGTGCAGGTGCCGTTTGATTTGATGTGATGCGTAGATGTAGAATTTAAAATGGTATGATAATGTCAAACATGAAATTTGAAAAGGAGTTAACAATGGAGACATAATAAATAAAAGAAATAAATATCAATTATATTATTTATTGTGTACAATCACTTTACCACTTTAATGATTTCTATAGGAGCTTAATTTGCCAAAAAACAGAGAAAATAGTCCATGAAATAAAGTTAGAATTGATTCTGACTGATTGTATTTTCATCTTCTCCCGCAAACTATAGATAACATAACAGTAAAAGTTTTAAAAGTTATATTTAAGAATGAAACTGATGACCTGTACTGAATGACGTAATGTTTGACATTTGTATTAGCCCTCAAAAACTATTAAGTATTAGATTAAAAAGAGCACTCCTCTCAAATGTTGAAGCCTGAACAACTAAAGCAATCTTAACCTTCTAACACTTCAAGAGCTGCACATATTGTCTACCTGGGATGTTGCATCTTGGGCCAAGCATTTTAACCAGTTGCCTAAAACCCTGCTTTTCAACCACATAATCACATCAGTAATTTCTATCCACCATTTGCTCTTCCTTTCATATGCAGTAGAATTAGCAAGTAGTCCAGCAATGTTTGCTCAAGTTATTTGTTTACATTTGGGTCTCATATAAAAAGTTGCTATTATCTCCTCCTCTGAAGCCTGGTTGTACTCAATGTGTTTTTGCCTGAAGTAATATAAAAAGTTAGTTGTTTCCACCTTTAGTCTGAAAGGTTTTCTTGCATATTTTGCAAAGTAGTGAGCTTTGCTGCTAGTTGTTGAAGTAGCTTCCTTTTTGTTACCAAATCATCATCAGAGGATGATACACGCTCTTGCTCTCAGACATGCCAGGCTTGTCTCGTTATTCTGTGTGCTGGGGAATGTAAACACAGGCCTTGGATATAGTAATAATGATATGGTACTTTTTTATTATGTATTTGCGGATGATATGATATGGCACAACCCTATTTTCCTAGGGTTTTTTTGCTGACTATTCAAAAAAAAAAAAAAGAATGTGCAACTTGATGCAGTCCCAGGATTGGCTCACCTATTAGCTTTATGCGGTAAGCTAAAGACGCTACAATTTTTAAGTGCACGGGGAGAACACTGAAAATATCCTAGGACAAAACCTTGGGGTTCCCTGTAGTTTATGTCCTTGGAAAGAGCCTGCTTAGGCCCTTCTTGAGAAGAATATCTCCATATAATAGAAGAATATACATTCAGTCAGTTTAAATAAAGACAGAATAGCAACAGCAAGTTAAAATCATCACAGCACAAATTATATCAAAACCTTCAAATGATTAAGTTAGATTTTTAACTTGGAAAACTTACCTTTGCCAGGTCCACCAAGGTGTTAGCCTGATCATTGAGTTTCCTTTGCTCCATCTTAACACTGCGCAGTCTGAGTGGGCGCACAAGGAGGTGTGAACATGAAAAACAGGGAAGGAGAATGTGGACAAAAGGAAAGAGATGACAGGAAGGAAGAGAGGAGAGCAGAGTGAAGAAGGGGAAGGAGGGTAGTTTGAAGGAGTAGAGCACAGAGAGACAGGTTTTTGAGGGGCAGAGAGGGCCAATAGAAAAGAAAGGAGGAGGAGGAGGAACAACAAATGTTTTATCAGGACACTTCTTTCACTGATGACATTGAAAAGAAAGTAAGACATGCATTGTAAATATTTTCTTTATGTATTTATATTTATACACATATATGGAAGTGTATGCATATAAATATATATTAAAGGCATTCCTGGTCTTGGTCAATACAATACCAACCAAAACATGCAAAATTACAGAAGCATACTACACTCATTTTGGAAAAAAAAAATAGACTGTTTGTCATGTTTAAGCTAGCTCTTTTTTGTTATAACAAGATCTTTTTTTCACAACGTTACAGTCCTTTAAGCAGCAGGTGGCAGCAAGTATTTTTGTTGTACTGAGAAATGATGCTAATAGTGAGAGATGATCTTGTTACAAGCCAAAAAAAGAATCAGTTTTTGAAAAAGTGGGAAAAGGAGCTCAATACGTGAAAGAAACGTATTATTAGGAGTTAAAAATGCCCCTGTGAGCAAGAATGCAATATGCTTCCATACAAGAAAATCCCAAAACCTGTTTGAAATCAAAACATTCCCATCTCTTTCCAAAACTAAGACATTGAAAAAAGGAAAAAGATGGCATGCCCTTTGTCAGTGCTACACACAGCTCAGTGGTAGGACTTCAGATATACACACTGGTCATTCAGTAAGCGTGCAGTGACTATGACTGACTTTGTGCACAATGAAACGAGTTGGGTGTTTTCAGTGCTGGATATTGTGAGAGTGTGTGTGTGTGTGTGTGTGTGAGAGAGAGAGAGAGAGCGTGCATATGTGCATGAGCTGATGTGTGTATGTGTGGATGCCACAGATAAAGGATGAAACTTGCCAGAAATAAACTGCCTAATGACACTGCTGAACATACGGCAACATCGACATTTCAAACATTTTAAATGAAATGCTGCACGATGATACATTGGACATGTTTTGTGATGCCTTCAACAAAGCGCCTCCTTATCTCTAATCAAATACATTATGGCTCTGTAAGAACTGTTAACGCTGATGTGCATAATATGCCATTGTTAGCAGTGGCATCACACAGCCATCATCTGAATGTGCGAGGGGAAGAATTTCCCTGTTCGGCAAATTATGAGACAGGATGACATTCAAGGGCATTTATTCATGTGCAAATCAGTATATCAGAGCAGAGTGAGACTGCTCGCTTACGGCTCTATCTCTGTGGGAAACTGCTCCAGCTCGTATGTGTCTGTTTGCCCGGCTTTGTCATCCCTTATGGCTGTCGAAGAATTGGGACTATTTGAGGTAAAAGCTCTACTTATTAGCGTAACACATTTTGAGTACAATTTTGTTCTACAAAACCCCAATGTACATGTTGCGTTGTGCCTTTTGTGTCATCCTATTGATGTCATGTACAAGGCCTTGTTGTTTGATCTCATATTAGAAAGGGAAAAAACAGCATAAATCAAGACTAAATCAACAGCAAGCATTTGATCCACATTAGAACTACAGGATAGAACACTGTGCTTATTTATGTCATCACAAAACCTTCAGGAGTGTAGGATGAGTTCTGTTGATGCAGGTTAATATAGCCCCAGAGCAGCTATATTAATCATGGGCAACAATATACACTACATCATCAATGATTATGAACTGCTGGCCAAGCCAACAAAGCTCCAAGCTCATTCTGCGCAAGATGCTTTTTCTTTCACACGTTCTCTCCAGACAGCCCTCCACTATCGACAATGTGGATGCTTTTCGTTCATTCAAGTCAGGGGGGAAATGGGAGGGAGAGGGAAGTAAATGGAACACTGAAGTAAAGAAAAAAAAACACACACAACCGAAAACAGCAATTCAGCATCCATCCTTTTTTTCTTCTTTGTCTTTTTTTTTAGCAACAAGTAAACTTTTTTTTTTTTTTTACATGCATGTCGAACGCAGACATGGAGAGAGGAGGAGCAGGGGGATATTGAAGAAACAGTAGGAAGAGGATACATAGAAGACTCAACTTACTTCTGAGCTCTGCGGTGATAGAGCAAAACAAAGACAGAACACAGTACAGATTTTTAACCCCACAACATTCACGAAACGAGCGAAAACCATTACACTTCTCACTGTAAGCACAGGGTAAAAAGAGGGTCGCGGGGAGCAAGGGAGGGGAACAGGAAGGACCATTACACTAGATTGCAGAGTGTTTGTGTGTATGTGTGTGTGTGTGTGTGTGTGCGTGAGTGTACGTGTGTGCGCGCGCACGCTCTGTATGTGTCCATCTGTGAGAGCTTACATATGTGTATGACAATCAAAGGAAATGGTCTTCAAGGAGAGGACATTGTGGGAAAACAGCATTGTTGATACTATCAGATATACACAACTATGTGGTATTATAGCTGATAACGCTGCCTAACAACAAATAACATTAAGGAATGAACCCAAAGGGACTATTTTCTTTTACAGCTAATCAGTAAGAATTACATTATCTCAGATTAACAGTTCAAATGATAATACAGCCTAAATATGTTAACCACAAGTAGCATTAAAGATTGAGCATCATTAGTTCTGGTTTTAGGCCATGCTGAAAGTCTCCTTGGTAGTTTGTGGTGAACGTCTCTGTCATATTTAGATTAGATTATGCAAAACACATAAGGTGCAGTGAACTTACTGGTGAATGGCTTGGAGAAACTTGCGCTGGTGTTTCCGCACCTTGGCGTGATCTATCTTCTTGACCAATTTTGTGTGTTTGTAAATGAGCCATGTTTCCCTGAGTACATTGGCAGCTGTGTTCTTTACCTATGAAACAAGGGCGAGAAACTTATATAACATAGAGTAGTTTGAACTGCTCTGACAGATTACAGACTGAAGCACCCATCTGTGTGTATTATTATGATATAACAATAATTTCAAAAAGTGGTTACACACAGAAAAATAAAACAATAAAAAAGGTTAAGTTAGAATTACATGTGCCAAAGTTTTTTTTCAAAGAAAAAAACTCATTGTATTTGACTCCATACACACACTCACCAGCCATTTCATTAGTTGCACCTAGCTAATACTGGTTTTGGATTTGTGAGAGCCAATTCCTCATGACATCACACAGTTACTGCAGATTTATCAGCTGCACATCCATGACATAAATCTCCCATTCAACCACATCACAAAGTTGCCCTGTTGGACTGAAACTTCTTGTCATTTCAAGAAACGATCTGAGCTTTGCGACATGGGGCTTTATCCTGTTGGAAGCTGCCATTGGAAGCTGGGTACACTGTGGTCATTAAGGGTTGGACAGGTGGTGTTTAAAGGGTGTTCAGCTGGTACTAAGTGCGTTTAAGCACCTATAGTTCATTTACTCTGGTCCAAATCAGTTTATGAATTTGTAAGCTTGTAGCTTTCCCCGTGGTTTGGTTTGTTTACACAGAGTAAAGTCCAAGAGAACCAAAATGCATCACTGCAAACTACGTGAGAGCGTTCAGTCTGCTTGAATGGATCCGTGCATTCATGTTGTTTATGCCATATTCTGACCCTACCATCTGAATGTTGCAGCAGAAACTGAGACTCATCAGACCAGGCAATGTTTTTCCAATCTTCTGTTGTCAAGTTTTGGTTAGTCCATTGTCGCACCCGGCCGGATTCTCTGCTGCTATAGCCCATCCGCTTCAAGGTATGACATATTGTGCATTCAGAGGAGCTCTTCTGCATACATTTCAGTTCAATTTTATTTATATACAGCCAATTCCCGACAAAAATTGCCTCAAAGTTTCTTATAATGTAAGGGAAAGACCTTAAAATATTAGAAAGTTATCCCAAACAACCCCCTGTCAACAGTTGGAAGGAAAAACTCCCTTTTAACAGGAAAAAACCTCTGACAGAATCAGGCTCAGGGAGTGGCAGCCATCTGCCACAACTTGTGGGGGGTGAGGGGAAAGAGAAAAGAGCAGAAAGAGGACGAAGGGAGAGAGAGTCAGGGTTTAATAGTTACAAACGATTAAAACCAATAGTCGGCAGAAAACACACATAGGTTTCTTCAGCATGTTGTTTTGCCCATGTCTGCATATTTAAATGCACTGATTTCCTGTCATGTGACTGGCTGGTTAGACGTTTGCATTAACAAGCAGTTGAAGAGGTGTACCCAATAAAGTGGCTGGTAAGTGTATTGTTTATTCTACAATCCCAGTCAAATTAACAGACTGGAAGAAGCAAATTGTCACACATTTTTTGAGCTGAGAATGCTCGAAAGAGTTATAAACCAAAACATTCTCATCACTGTTACAAACACAAAATGCATATTATAAGAGTTTACTATTACAGTTTACTGTGACTCACTCGTTTGCAGAGTTGTGTGTCCATCATGAAGTTGTGGACATGCTTCTCAGCCTTGGTTAGCTCCAGCTTCCTGGCTACCACTGCAACTACCAACGCAGTGCAACCAGCTCCCTGTTGCACAAAAACAGCAACTGTTCTTTCTTATATGGACACTACGTTGTGTTTGGCTGGTGTTACATAGCTCTCCATATATACATAGTACATTTCAGGTTCTTTCAAATAAATGACCAGTGTGTGAGCTCTACAGAAGAAGAATTAAATACATGTTCTGGTAGGTTAAAAACAAACAAACAGAGGAAGCGAGAAACAAATATATGTTGAGGAATCAAGTTGAAATCTGACGTTCAGGTTGCATGATAATACTTTGAGCTTGAGGTTTCGTTCTATCTGATCATAGTTGTCTTGTGTGTTCTGTTATACATTTATGTAACTGAAGACATGATGAACCTACCATGATCCCTGTAAGCAGACACACGCCTTTCCCACAGTAGGTGTGTGGTACCATGTCTCCGTAGCCAATGGAGAGGAAGGTAATCGAGATGAGCCACATGGCTCCCAGGAAGTTACTGGTCACTTCCTGTTTGTCATGATACCTAAGGCAATGGAGATATGCAGAAGTCAGGAAAGCTGGAACTCAGTTTCGTGAATGTGAGCATGCTGAAGAATGACATGGTGCTGTGTGAACCAAACGGGTTGTGAGCGGAGGTGGTGGAGGTGGTGAGGATCGAGGAGTAGGAAGAAATCATGTTGGAAGGTGAGACACCTGTTTTATAAAGCCAGTTCTAAAAAAAAATGCAGCAGATTTTAGTGAGAAACAACAAAGAAAAGGTCTACTCAGTACATGTGCAAAAAACAGTAGAATTCCTTTCTGTTTTCCTTCATCTTTAAGACAGTTTTTAATGCAGAGCCATATTTTTAATGGGAAGGACGCTCAGAATAATGCGAAGGCAGGGGGAAAAAATCACTTTCTAATTGAAATAACTGATTTGAAACTGAAACCATGATGTTCACCATCTGTCAGTTTGAAAATGAGGTACTTGATGAGATGAATGATGGGAAATTTAAAAAGAAAAAAAGAGTCTGAGGCCAAATGACATCATCTTGATTTAAAATGGAAAGAAATTATACTAAGTATAGTAAGCAAGTTTTAAATGACAAAGAGAGAGGCCATGTTGCTCAGCGTGACTGGATATAGTGCCATGGCTTTAAGTTATTTTCAGTATTGCACCAGAAGGTACATCAGTGCATCCAAAAATGCATACGCTTCTTCTTTAAATCAAACTAATAGTCGGATTATTGGTCAACGTTTAATAAAAATCTTCCTTCCTTCTCAGAGTTGCCCCGACAGAAGTTTTGGTAATGCAAATCATCAGTTCAAACTGACAGCCATGCTTGAAAATGTCGGACCAAAAGGCCCATAGTGCATACGTAAAGACACTTGTGTAACAAAAAACACAACGCACACAAAGCTGGATTGAGGATGACATTGCCATACCTTCCACAGCAAAGCAAAAGTCAATCACGGAGGCAAATCTGCCTCATTCACCCACCCTCATTCAACTCGCCTGATTATTCCCAATGGGCTGTCTAGGAGGAGATCAGATAAGATTTAATTTTGAAGTCAAAATCAAATATTCATTAAGCACTTTCAGACAACATCACGCTAACATCCTTATGACAAGGCAATCTAGACTCTGAGTCTAATTTCTTGGGATTTGGTTAAGGATTTTGTAAAGGGAGTTCTAACTGGGCCAATCATGAATTTCCGATGAGTTTGAAATATCCAGCAGCGTCCAAGCCTATGAACTCAGAATGACCAGCACAATCATCTCTAATTAGCGCACAAGTACATATCAGAACAGCTGGGGTTCAGTCTATGAAGTTTTTCTCTACACCAGGAGGGAAAAAAAAGATTCACAGTTTCATAGAAAAACCGTTTCCTCTTTCTCCTCCAAGACAGTTCATTGTTACCAAACACCATAAATGAACTAATCATGCCTTCCACATTTCTTAAAACTCCCACTCTCAAGTTTTTCTATTCATGCTCAAAGTCCGGGGGGAAAATAGCTGAGCGTTTTTGTCCCACAGAATGTCAAAAAAGTGTGTGGTCTATGGGATTCAAGCTTTTTCAATAACATGCAGAGAAGCAGTCTGTACAATACCATGCAGGAATAAAAAACATGTCTGCATCTGCATGCTTCAAAGCCAGTATATTGAGAGCAGGGGAGCAACAGAAAAACCTAGGGTCCATTTAGAGATTAACACCACCTATGACAAATCCTGCAGTATTACCATGTGAAAGGGGACCATTACGTCTTCTTGGTACTGTTCATTTGTAAACAGTGGGGTGAGGACTGGTTGAGTAACAAAGGAAGAAGCTCATTGAATTTGACACCCCTGTCTCTTTTACCTGCATCCCAACACTTCACCAGCTGCCCTTTGATAACTGCCATGGGGATAAACTTGATCAGCTGGCTAAATATTGTAATTGCAAGTGACTACAATGTTAGTGACTAGTATGTTAATTTCATTCATTTTGTCATCAAGGCATGCAGAGAGTGAGTCACGTCTCCAAGGCAGGCAGGAATGTGCTGCACCTTTCAGCACAGTGAACAGTTTATTGCAGTACAATATGGTCGCCTCTGTTGTAAATATGACCTATAAATATGCTTGGCAACAATGCAAAGAGGCATTGTTGCTTTCTCTTTTATCGCCTGTTTTTCTGTTGGTGGACATTTCATTGCACATATTTCAGCTCTCTGAAAAAGAGCAGAAGACAGCAGTACTGGAGCAGAGACAGAGGCTGAAATGGGAGCAAATCAATAGCGTTTTAAGGCTCTCAATATACTGTGTCAAGTTTTGGAATAGCATGGAGAAGAGCTGGCACCACTTTCAACTTATTCCAGGACAGGACATATATAATGTCCAGAGCAGATAGTTGTAATCCCCCCTGGTTAAATTCTCCCTGACAGACACTAACAGCAAATGCATTATTCTTGGATCAATTACCCAAACGTTTTACAGATTACATTATTTATCCAGCATCAAATGCAACAACACCGTCATTTACATCCAAAAGAGCACCGAGGCCTTCGTTCTGCGAGACAGTGTGATGACCACAACACAAGACCGATAAGGCAACGTCTCAAGTCGCAGTGTTTTAACTAAGCTGACCAGCAACGAGATAAACAATTGCTTGTGAATGACTATATCGGCCTGTTCAAATCACCATTGGTGTAGTCTAATCAGCCTTTTCCCTCCCAACATGGCTATGCTCTCTGTTTATGTGCACGAATGGAATCACTTCATTTTTCAGCTGCTGTTGTCTGTAGATGTTTGACAGAGGCTGACAACACAGCCTCTCTATAAATAAAGTAGCAAGAATGGATCACATGTGAATGAGGCGCACTTAACCTTGCCAACATGCACACACACACATACACTCAGGTTTTCCTTTCGAACTGGATTCCTTCACATACGCGAAATATTTTAACAGATGTTTCCTTCAGAACAAGGGCGCTTTTTAAGGTATCACACACATAAAAGTTACTACTGTGTTTCGTGCGCCTAAAATGCACAAATGAATTAAAAAACACTTGCAAAACCCGATAGTACAACAATATTTAGATTTCAAACATGCTAGAGGAAGAACATCAACCTTGCCTCTGTTTCTTGCCTTCTTTAGTCAGCCGGCACAGCGAAGCAAAGAGCCAAGCACTTTGTTCACACTGAAAAGCTCGTGCTTTACATTCTGAAGTCATCACCTTCATATAGTAACAGCACATCACCACTTTTGTCCAGATGTTCAATCGAGGCAAAATAAATGAAAAAAAAAAAGTCAGAATGCCAAAAAATTAATCTGAACACTGCTGTGATGACTTTTAAACAAATACATCGGGATGCTCCGCGGGGGGAGGGGTTTTAGTTGCAATAAACATGAGCAGATTAAACTCAAAGTAATGACAGCTTCTTTGAAAAACTGCAAACCTAGCAGTGTTTTTACAGCACAGCAATACACAAAAGTAAGCAAGCAAAGCAGCACAGCAAACTAAAAAACATCTGTACATTTGCTAATTGCTGAAATTGAAAGGGGACATATTGTATTTTTACATGCTTTATCATATTTATAGTGTTAGAAAAATGGATCACATTACAAATTTAACATGGCTGAATTTTTTTTTAAATTGCCATGTACGAGACAAAAGCTCAGGCTTTTGAATCGTTGGGATTTCTTGTACCTTTAGGCTCAGTTTACCAAGAGCTCTTCTGCTCTTAGTTCTTTATGAACTAAAAGTACAAGTCAGAGAGAGAGAAAGGAGGTGTATGGTCATCTCAGTTGAGCAGCTCTGGCTGTGAGCACAGTATTCCCACCCACTTGGTGTTCAAACACTCAACCAGAAGGGAGGATGGCCTTTGGATAATGTTCTTCTGAAGGAGAGGAGCTAAAACTGCTTCTTTCAGACAGAGGGCTGAACCGAGTCCCAGTGTAAGCTATATATGGATTATTTTGAACTGATTTATGCAAAGCTACTCAAGCAGAGTCCAAGAATTAAAATATGGAGTTGGGTATGATAATAGGGGAATAATAAGTCCACTTTAAATATGGTGTGAGTTTTCACAGTTCAAAGCAATACAGTACTGAGTTTTTAAAATCCCAGATTCTTCCTGTGGCACCAACGTGAGATTGATTTGTGATTTTTGAAACTTTACAAGACCAGATTTTCAGTTTTCTCTAATGGCACGATTAGGTAAAATTTAGTTGTGGATTAAATGTGTGAAAGAATTAATTATGGTTAATTAACAAATGTTAGCATGCTATCAATCTAATGTGATGAACATGGAACACGTTTTAGTTAAAAATATGTAAAACTTAAAAATTCTGAAGGTTTTATTATTATGCAGTTTAGACTCAACCCACTGTAAAGTTTATGCCCTAAATTAACTGTATTGGTAATTACCAAAATTGTTTTTATGTTTCAGTAATGGTTAATCCACCAGTATGCACAAGCTCTTTAACTGAAATATGTTAATGTTGGTGTTATTGTTGTTAACCTAGATTTTCAAATGTACTGGTTAAAAAAATAAAAATAAAAAATAGTTGTTAAGGTGCCAAATTACAGTGATCTACTTGGATTCCTGAACAGAAATTTTTATTTGATTTGATTAATTCCTTCTTAAAGAATTTCAGTGTAACAGCTCAAATTTAAAGAAATATTAATTTGTTAAAGTTTGTTATTTGCCTAATGAATAATAATATTTTTCAATGTGAAACAATTTTTTGAAAGTTTCTAAATCTTTATTTGTGTTTTCTTGTTTTTATGGCCTGTGCTCATATACACACATTATATACATCTCCCTCTCACAACCTGGTGGGTGATGTTTGCGGTCCTCAAGCTTGGGTCCTCAGGTCTGGGAGTTTGAGGGTCCTATGCAGAATCTTAGCTGTTACTAGGTCGGTACTCTTCTGAACAGAGACATCTGGTGTGCTTGGAATCTGTGTCCATATGTGGGGCATCCAGGTGGTTCTCAGGTTGCTCTGCCTGGTCTTGGAGTCCTGGTGATGCTTTGACCCATTGGTGTTATTTCCAAAGCTACTATGAAGTGTGCTCATGTATTGACTATACATTTTGCCTGCTGCGGTATCTGAGAGGAGCTTCCATGTTGTGGAGAGGCAGGTGATTACCTGGACGGCAACAGTGTTGTACCCTTGTAGGGCTCCTTCATGCATATCACCTCTTACATTGGGGTGGCTGTGTACATGTATTTTATAATATCTATGTTTAGACAGCTTAGGAACAAAATAGATTTCCAAGTTCTCTAACTGCTTTCTGTGTAATGTGTACAATGAAGAAAGCTTTTATATGAAAGTATATGTCATGCAATTCAAACATGAAATGAAATTATGCAGACAAATCTGCAGCAATCTTCACCTCTTGGCTTTGTGCCCAAATCCAACTCTGTCAAATGAATTCTTAAACACACTTGAGCAGTCAAGGGGCTCAATGTCACAGTGACCTGTCATCAGGAAATCAAACACAGAGGAGTGGCGGTCTCACAAGATCTGATGTAATTGTGCTTCGGTCAATTAGCACGAAATATAAACCACATGGAGGTTCGCCATGTTGCAGAAACTGGATATTAGCTTTAAATTAAGTACCTGTTAGATTTCCTCTATATATATATTGCAGGGAAGAAAATGAATTTTAAAGTGCCAGTGCAAAAATGCACACACTTTAAAGAAGAATTAACCTAAATCTACTGCACTACTGTCAACCAACTAAAATGTTTTATTTTTAACTGAAAGCTCTTTGGATTTGCTGACTCAAGGTTTTATCCCCCCCTCAACGAGGCTTTCTCTGGGCTTCTGCTTCCAGAAATGCTCAGAGTGTGTTAGCACATCTGCATTTTTTAATTTATTTTTACAGGGTCAGTGAGAAAACTTTCAAACAGTATGCTGTAACTGCAGAGATTTTCTGCAAGTCACTCAATTATGAATAATGAAGTAAATAATGTCAGCTGGCCTAAGCCCTTTACAGTGTTGTGTGTGCGCCCTTGCAAACTTTAGTAATTAACCTGAGAACTACAGTCAGTCTTTCCTTTCATGAAGTCAGGTCTCTCTGTGCTATGCTGGGACTGTCCTCCCTAATCTACAGACAAGAAACTCCATTCGTGACACCCTTAATCTTAATGTTTCAGAGCTGGAGTGTGTGCTTACATCAAAGGTTATCAGATCGACAGTAATCCATCACAGATGTTTCACTGAATTACGATAGAGACACCTCTAGAAAAGCTCCTCAGTAAGCTTCCAAGCCCAGTAACACACTTTACATTCTCAACTCCAACAATAGTTGTTTTGCTCAAGCTAAGAAGCACTTCAAAACAGTTTCCATGTAAATGTTAAATTATTTTTCCAAGAAGTAACTCGTTCATCCTCTGATGCACACTCTGGGTATTAAACCATCATGGGACACGCAGAAACACCGAAACACTACCACTCCACCTCCACTGCCAACTCAGTACATCTAAACATTTTCTTTCATGTTTCAAATCTTCTCAGTACACTCAGCCTTCCACAATGTGTGGTTTACTTCTGCACACAACACAGAGACTGTCTTTAACATTATACTTTTAACTCTTTTAGGTGCACACAAAAAAACAGACCTACCAAATGATTGTGAAGTTTTCAAGTTTTCAAATCCTAATCATCAGGTCATTATTTTATTTTTGTCCCTTTTTTTGCAGCTGTAAAGAAACCTTTCAGTTTTGCTTATTAAACTACTTGTTTTCACACACGTGAGAACCACAGAGCAGAAGCCTCAGCAGTGAGTCTGTTCTTCCAGTGAGGCATTAATAGGAGGAGTCAGTGGAGCTGACGTTCCCCCAAATCAGACTTTTCCCTTTCTAAGAGTAGACTGAAACAAGTAGGAGGATCTCCTAGACAGGATAACAACTCCATGTGTAAACTGGTAGAAGCAAATCCACCGCTGCTTTGTCTTTCGGAAAATCATTTCTGAATGCATATGATCGCATCAAGACTGCAGAGAGAGACAGTAACTGATGTGGCTGATGAAAAACAGAGAACTAACTTAATTTTATGTTACTGCATGTCAGTCTTTTACCTGTCCCAGTGCTTATCACATATTATGCAAATTTACCTTGTGGGCTTACATGCGCTGATAGGCTACAATCAATACTAGGCCTGCAGAGCGAGCACGCTGTCACATCAAGTGAAACAATGAAGAATCTAACTGTCCCTGGTGAATATAGTAGCCACGTCGAATCAAAGAGGCTCCCTTACATTGCCCACATTGCAGCATCAGACTATAAATGTAAACCTACTGTAAGAAACTCAAAGGAACGGCAACATTTCGGTTTTGTATAAGTTTGGTTGAGCTCACAGCCTGGAAACTGTAAAGTTACAAAGCCTGCTTGAATATTTCATGTAAACATGTGGTTGGTGTGAGAAAGTTCAAGTTGCTCTGGTATGCATTTCTCCAGTTAAACATTCGGACAACCTGTCTTGGCTGGCGCTGTTTGTATCTTGAGCCTGATAATCTGGTGCTGTGCTCTAAGGGAAAGTCAGCTAAACTTTCTTGCCTTTTACGTAGCCTACAGGCCCTGAATGGAGTATGCGAGGTGAGAAATAGCAGCCTCGCATTGCCCCGAAATAGAGCGTTTTGTTTCAGATAACAAAGTTAGAACAGGAGTGGAAGAGAATTAGATAACAGCTAAAGAGAAAAAGGAGTGAGAAACCAGGGAGACAGGCAAGGCATGCATGCAAGTGTGTAACTGAGTTCGGGCTGGATTAGGCCTGCTTGTTATGGATAAGGAAAGGCAAAGGGACAAGGAATCAGTAGTGGGGAGAGATGAGGAGAAACTGCAAAGCATGCCACGTTAGATGGGTACAGTAGGAGATCTGCAAAGGATCAGTCAGCAGTAAGAGAGAGAGGGAGGGAGGTGTCTTTGGTAGTGAGGGAGAAGCCAAAAGAGCTTAGTTAAGGAGCTTAGTTGAGGTAGGTTAGCTCTGAGGATGGGCTGTAACAAGAAAGATGGGAAAGGGGGCCAGTGTTAAATCCATCTACTGTAACATTAGCATTTCTCCCATCTCCACCCTCTCTCAGTCCCTCTGGTTGTGTGTCTTTCATTCCCCCCATCTAGGCATTTTCCAGGTAGACTCCGTGTTCGTCCAATCTCACACCGTACTGCCCTTTGATTTACTTCGCAGCGTGGTCAATGTGACAGTGTTACGGCGCATTTAACAGATACAAGTCACATACAGCACTTTGGGAAACAAGCGCCTCTTCTTTTTTTCAACTTTGGTTTCACTTGAAATGATGGGATTGATAAGTAAACATGAAAACTCGCATGCTGTTTCAATGTTTACTAAAAGAAAGGAGGAAGGGGAATGACATTCGGCTCACGTGGGCAAACAAAAACTAGAGACGCCGCATTCGGCAGAGACCAAACTCTTGTTTTTAAAAGATGTCTCCGTTAACACATGTAGCAATGGAAAGCAATGCTCTCATTTACCCTCTAACTGCGTTATGCCACTCACGTATCTCTCACTCAGAATCTTGCTGTGCTAAAAGTAACACGCAGCCCAGACAAAAGTGCCCTCAGCTAAATACACGAAATGACTTGACATTCGTTCTCTTCTTGCACACTCGGGCCTTATTTTGATAACAGAGGACAAAGTGTCTTCATCTCTGCAGAACAATCTTTTGGGTAGAAGCAACAAAAGTCTGTGGAAAACTATAACACTGTTCAATTAGTTTTGTGAGGGGAGACACATAATGAGATGGTAATGTGTGAACACAAAGAACAGAAAGGCCTTTGGTCCTCGAAAATCTTTGGAGTTGCTGCTAAAAAGACATCTTTTTGCAGTATGGATCTATAACAATTGCATAAGGAGAGAGAGAGAGAAAAAATGAGATAAGACAAATTGCCCTCTGGCAGACTGGTGAAGGTGACTTGAAGGAGTTGCTCCATTTTTATACAAACTTCCTCCTCCAGCTCCTACCGGCCTAATGCACAACAGTTAGCAAAGAGACGCTTGCTTCAAAGTGCTGCTCACACTGTAGGTCTCTGCTGTCCTCCTACAGCCACTAAAATCTCTTAGGAATTGTGCCACTTTCATGCCAACTAGAGGGCCCTTCCTAATTCTCCGTTTGACCTACTGGGTTTGGAAAGGATCATCGGTCAATTTTGTTTCAGAGGAGCTGCCCCTTCTCCCCGCTACCACCACCCCACTCCCCACCACCCTCCAACCCCACTCAGGGCAGCAGTGGCGCCAGCTCGGTGAAAAAAATGATAAGTTGGGTTTTCCACGGCTAGAGAACGAGGACTCACATGGTATCCCTATGGAGCAGCATAGTGGGGAAATAGAAAGTACAACAAAACATTATACAAACACACGCACACGCATGCACACGCACACACAACCTTCATGTGCATGCTAAAGTGCACCCATCCATAGTAACAGACGTAGACATACAGACACAAATCTACCCATCTGGACACATTATTCTGAGGCTAAATGATTAATAGCATGCCCTGCTCATGTGTTTGTGCATTTTTAAACCAAACCACACTCTAGAGATTCTGTGCCTCTCAACTCCTTATTCATTTAAGTTCAGAAATCCAAACTAAACCCATGTAGTTTTTTTTTTTTCCTCTACCAGCATTTGACTTGAATGAAATGACTCCTTCCTTTTATGAGGTGCTAAAGACTGAATGATGGCAAAAATGTGACATACAGTAGAGCCAATTACAATAGAGAGACTTTGTGCAACTTAACTTTATGGAGACGTCATCATGTGCAAATTTAATGTTGTGTTTTTTCAACCAATGCATGAAGCGCTTTCAGTGCTCAGGTAGAGTAGAAAAGCGCTATGTAGGAACCAGTCTATTTATCATTGGGTTGAGGTTATCTCATGCCTGTGACACCTCACTGGCCTCCCTCTGTGCTCCAGAGGAGCTGGTGTGAAAGTTTTTGAGTTTTAAATCCACCAGCCATGAAGATCCCAAGGTAAGGGCGTGTAAAGGGGGGTGGTTAGTGACAGGTTAACATGTGGGTAGTTAGGGGGCAGGGGTACAGGAGGGGGAGGGGAGGTACTTAATAAAAGCAGGCAAGATGAGCTGCAGCAATAAAAGAAAGACCTTCCTCTGACGGGATGTTTAGCTTTTGTGGTGTAGCACGTGTAGACTAAAATATTGGGTTTGACAAGAACTGCTGCTATAGATTTTCCCACTCTCCAGCCATGCAACTCGAGTCCCCCTTCCACACCATCTATGCAAAAATGAATTTAAAAACATCAAAGCTGGCATTAATGTCTCATTTCCCTATGCAAATGCACAAACGAGAAAGAAAAAGAGAGCCTCTCATTTCTCCCTGCCTCTTTCATTTTCAGCGAGAATCATTGGTGCCCCCTTGAGACGAAGCCCGTTGCGCAGTTTTGGTGAGAAAAACGGGTTAGGGGATCCTGGGGGCTGCTCTGCATTATCAAAACAAACCATTCAGCAAACAAACAATTAAACACTCATGAATTATGGACAAGCCATCTAAAATAGCAATAAAAACAAGGAGTGGGAAGTCGTGGAGCAAGTGCTGAGCTAATGAAACGTGTGCAAGGGTGTTTTTAAATAGCCGGGCAGTGGTGTAGTATGTGGGCGTATTAGCGTATGCCTTCCTGCACACGTGTACGGCATCGATATGTAACCTATTCTGATGATTCCACATATTTCCGGGAAAGGACAGAAAGCACGGAAAAGCTTGGGAACAAAAGCGATAAGTGAAGGAAGAGAAGACGTCTAATAATCCACAAAGTGCAATTGTGCATCAGCCATTTTGGTTTGTGCCCAGCAACAACATCCATTATTCACAGCCCTGTATTTACCTCTCACAGACACGCACAGTCCATGCAGCAATGATCCAGGAGGATATACTGAACACCAGCAGAACAGTTCCTGGACAGATGGTCATGAGGGTCTTCATGACAAAGCGTGTGTTGAAGTTAATCTTGTTGAGGGCGCCAATGCTGCGGGACGAAGCGTCCGTGAACAGCTTGCTGTGGAGTAACATGACTCTGCCAATCAGGTAGAGTCTCAGGAACATGGGGATGGAGAGGATGATGTCCACATCCGCGTCGGCCACCGACGGCGTGTAGGTAAAAGCCAGCCGCGCTGTCCATGTGAAGACATACTGGCCCGGGATGGGGTGAATGGCACACACCAGTAGTTCCAGCACGATGAAGAAGATTCGCTCATACGTCATGGCTATCCTCCAATCATCCGCACCATTGTCGACCATAAACAGCTGAAGGAAAAGACAGACTGAGGTCAGTTTGGATAAACTTAGAATTTCCTTCCACACTCAACCTCTTTTCCTTCTACACATCTTTAATACATTTTCAACCACATGGACCTTTGAATGAGGCCTCATAGTATTGGTGTGTTTGTAGATGATCCATAAGACATGGATGCTGCTCATGATGGCCAATACTTCATCTACAAATATCAGCCATAGCATTAAAAACACCTGCCAAAACTTGTGTAGATCAAAAATACTGGGATGATGGGAGATGGTGATGGTGAGTTCCTCTGGGCTTGTCTGTGAGAAATCCAACATTTCTCAAGCAGAAGATCATCATTGTTATTCTTCTTTCTTTCTTTTTTTTTATTTTATTTGGCTGATCTTTGTAAATCAAGCTAGCAGACAAGAGTAGCATAGGTGTCTTATGTTTTGATTTATAAACAACACACCTCTAAGACTCAAATAAGCTAAGGGCAAATACATAATAAATATACGGAGCATGAGATGTATGGCAGTAGTTCTAGTTATCCCAGGAAAACTTTACAGAAACTCAAATACAATAAAACAGAAAACAACTGTATAGATTCATCAAGACTACTGTTTGCAAATAAATTATACAGTGTTTCTGGACAACAACTTAAGAGTCATTTAAGAGTGATTTTTTTCCACCCCACTGGAAAACCTAAATTGTGCAATAAACCTTTAAGCATAATTTTTACAAAAATTGTGAGAAAGTTTAATAAACACAACATTTTCAAGAAAAAAAAACCAATTGAAATCGGTCAATTGTTTTGTGGTTTGAGGTTTAAAGGGTTAACGGCTTTAATTTAAGATAGGTTTTTCTCTACAGTGGCAACAAAACATGCAGCCTAATACTGCTGCAGAGGTTCCTGTGAATATGCTGCACATGTAGGTTACTCTTCTTTGCTTCTGGCCAGGTCCTTCCTGTTTTGGGTCATTTTCTTTCTTTAGAAAGACAAAGTAGTCCATCTCCCATTGTTACCTGTTGCCCTTTTTTCTCCACCATCCTCTTAGCAATATAAAATACTAATTGTCGCACTCAGGATAGCATTAACGATGCATCAGAGTTTACAGTGACATAGTTTTCCTACACTGCCTTTGTACAGACAGCGGGGTTTGTAGGAAATGTCAATATTTCGTGATGTCAGTTTTGTTTGTGTAAACTATTTAGTAACAATTTATAATCACAATCATTAATAGAGCAAAAACTAATCATTTTATTTATGGAATTTTATTGATTTGAATCAAAACAGACAACTGCAAACACTTAATACTGACTATTCCACCTATAAACATCTATAAAAATGTCATTTTATCAAATGTTTACAATACTTACTTAACTGGCTGTAGTTTAAATCTTAAATTGGAGATTGCTGTGGTCCTGTTTCTCTCCTGTTTAGTTTTGTTTCCACTTGTCTACATTTTCTGTGAATGATTTTGGAGTGAGACCTCTCACGATTTCTACATGCGTATCACAGGACCAACACTACGAGACATCCTGTATGAATCTGAGCCATCAGAGGCTCTGACAACAGCAATATTTCACACCCTGAGACTGAGGCTCAGTGAAAGGTAATAATAAATGAAAAACTTTATCACAAAATCACAATGACTCTTTGCAGTCACTAACTAATATAAGATATTTCATAAACAGTATGAAATAAGTATTGTCTCTTGTCAGTTATGATACACCACATGTACAGTACTCATTACTTTACATTTTGCTACAAACATAGGTGCAGCGATTTATTAAAATGTGTGCAAATGTACATGGAAATACAGCACACAGTTTGTACACTTCCAACAAGCTTTAAAGTCAATATTTGGTATCAACACCTTTATTCTTCATCACAGCCTAAACTCTCTCAGGCAGCTTTCTTTTAATTTCTTGAAGTAGTCTCCAGGAATAGTTCTCTAGGCTTCTTGAAAGACATTCAAAGCCCATCTTTGGAGGTTTCTGCCTTTTGTTCCGTTCCCTGTGAAAATGATCCCACACTGCTTCAATAATGTTAAGGCCCGGGCTCAGGGGAGGCCAATCCATGACTGATAGTGTTAAACTGTGTGCTTTTCTATTCAGGTTTATTTTTTACAGCACTGGCAGTGTTGATGTCACTGTCATGCTGAAAAATTAGCTGTTGTCAATCAAATGCTTCCAGATGGACTGGTCACTCAAAGTCTGACTGTACATTGTACAAACCATGACAGAGCCTCCACCTTGTTTTACAGTTAGCTGTAGACACTCACATTATACCTCTCTCCTGATTTCCCACATACATAATGATGGAAATTTAATCAGTTCAGATTTGGCTTTTTTCCTTTTTTCTTAAGGTCATAGTTTTCAGGTACTTTTAATGTATGCACAACATGTTGAAAGTTAACATCTCACTGGGAATCACTTAGTTGGTGCCAAAATACACTGTCAAACTGTATCTTTGGGACAGGCTTACAAAAGAAATAAAAAAAACTTATCTGAAAAAGGTCAGCTACAAAGACTGGTCTGGCTGGTTTGTGATCAATTTTCAATGTCCAAAGAAAAATGCTGAAAAAACTAGCTTGGAGAACTATTGCTCAAGACCACAAAAAATTACAAGAAAGTCCAGCTCCTTAGAAGCTGGACTTTACCCCCCCAAACACGGGTTGGGGGGGTAAAGTGGTTCAATCAAGCACTTTTTACAGTTCAACATTTTTTTAAGCTTCAAAAGTTTATCTTTGGGTGGGTGCTTTAAGGTTACACTGAGCTGTCTGCTTCAATTTCAGTTAAAGAGAAAAAAAGACTAAGTGATTTGTATTTAGCGTAGTTTTGCCAGTAGAAATTGAATTTAAAAATTTTAAAATCAGGTTTTATAATATTTAACTTCTGCCACACTGATCTCAAAAGGTAAATGAATAAACAAAGGTTACTTTTTCTGCAGTGCACTCACCTGGATTTCCCGGGCATGGTACATTATTATAAGACCAAGCAATATAACAGTGGAAAGGCTGATAAGGCATTTCAGTGCAAATGAGTATGAAGATTCCTAGGGTGAGAAACAAAAAGGACATGAGAGACAAAATTAGAAATAGCCACCAAAATTAAAACCATTCTCTTAATATGTGCAAACATCATAGAGTATCATATATAGGAGTACAACATTACAGTCAAAGAGTGTTCACCATTACACAACTCATATTTTCTAGGTTTAATAATAAGATATATACATGTCATTTTAACCTCTATGGTATAGCTATATGTATACAGATAACACTACACAACTGCATCTATACATAGCACCCTCAAACACACACTAACACATATACACACACACACGCTACTTATTAGCTGAAGCCCAACAAGAGCCCACATAATGGGGTTTCACGAACAGCGCAGTCAGGATGTTGCTAAACAATACAGCTGCAGGTGGAGGTGTAGCCTGATATTATCTATGGACACCATTTCCCACCATCTAAACTACCAATTAATCAAAGCCCAGCACTAACAGGGGGACTTTCCACTTAATGGTAGGTGCAGAAAAGGCAAGGATGGTATTAGCAGGGGGGCCAGCACAATGAGCACTGCTGATGATAAATAGGCCGGCTGGATGCTCACGCAGGAAAGCTCTTTGTATGTGTGTACGCGTTTGTACACGGGGGCCGTAGATCTAGAAAATGAGAACCTGTGCTACTCAAATCCTCCCCCAACCCTCTATGTTGGTAAAATGCCAACTGATAAATCAATTTAACAACCATGGTGTAAAAATGCTGCTCTGCAGCAGGCTAATGATCATAGTGTTGTTATTACAATAACAACACTGACGACAAACGATTAAAAAAACCAAGTGGAAATATCATTCATAATTGCCAGTGAGATGACAGTCCTTGCTTCTCAATATATGTTGTCCTTTGGTGGTCCATATTACAGAATTATTTTTAGCCATCAACTAGATTGCTTTGCCCCTCAGGTTGGCGACATGTTCTCAAGACATTCTAATGTCTGAAATTGTTTTGAAAGTCCCTGATGAAATAATACAGAGTAAACCAATTAATCCACGTGCCAGAGGTTCAAGGATTTTTAAGTCCCAGTGCTCACTGCCTCTTTACATGTTCCCTCCTTCAGGGCTCAGAAAACCTTTGCTGAGCCGCGAGCGTCTGCTCCATGACGGGACGTGAGATGGAAAAATGGACCAGCCACAGCACATGCTACCTGTCTGATGTGGGAAGGCTGCGGTGCTGCTCAGAGACATTAGGTCATTTCCATTTCAGCTGAGGTCAGTATGATGAATGGACTGAACAAAACTCAGTAACAGTCACAGACAAATCTATTGACTTTCTTAAAACCCCATAAATCATCCTATAGATTACCCCACCAACTTACTATATTTTAGAGACACAAACCCTTCCTCACACACATATGAAAGAAAGAGCACAATTAAAATGCACACACAGACACAAACAGGCAAAAACAAAATCGATCCCTTTTTTAAAGGAAAAAAATTGATGCTTTTTAAATAATTTCAGTATGTCATTCACAAAATATTGAAAAACTTCTAATTGCCCATAATGATTACCATGACAGTTAGCACACTCCAATCCTGCACACATAAAGTAAAAATACCCATTAAGACAAGCACATCATATGAATAATTAATGATTCATTATGCATTTTCAGCTTTAAAATTTTCACAAATGCATGCTGCATTCCTCTCTTTCTGCTGACAGTGAAAAAAAGTCTTGTTCAGAAAGTGGTTTATTTACTATAAGCTCATTTATGACTGACTGTAAAAGATCAACAAAGAAAAAGCAGTAGCCCCTTAAACCAGAATTACTTCTAAGGCCAGTAAGGGACAAGTCCACTGTTTGTAAAAAGAAGTCAAATTGACCTAAAAAAAAAAGTACAAGAAAAATATTTTTTGAACTAGAACTTTGTTGAGCACTTTCTTAAGAGTTTAAATCAACATTTTGTACACGAGGATTTAAAAAAAGGACAATAAAGCAGGATGTGCGATCATATGAGCATGCAGCATCCTCAGATTATGTGACCAGATAATACCAACATTCTGCAAACTGCAAAAGTGCTCGTTTTGTTTTAGTAATGTAGGCAACATATATGCCAAAGCTGCAATTCTTATAGAACTGACAGGGGGCCTTCCAATGTCCTTGTCTCACAGAGAGTATGAGTCGGGTTTGGAAGTACTTTGCATTTGAGGAGAATGACCGAGAGGTGATAGGCTAAGTGATTTACAAAAGCAACATGCAAACGAGCCTTTTCCACTTTAGCGAAGCTCTTAAAAGACTCACATCCACATTTTTTCAAAGAATTCAAGTCAGTTAAGTATTAGATCATATTAACAACCTCCAAAAGGTCGTTCTCTTTATGTTATCCTGGAGATCAGCTGTGACACACGTTTGCAGTTGCTAATGTTATGTGAATGTTCAAGCTAATGTAATGTAACAAACGTTATACCTCATAGTAAACTTTAGCAGGCCACTCAGCAATCATCCTAACATCTCAGTCTGTGCCTGTCAGCAACATAATGTTAAGATTTTCTGCTCTGTACTTTTGTTGCTTTTATTTACAGAAATGTCACTGTTGTAATGTTCAAGTGTTTTTTTTTTTGTGTGTTTTTTTAAATAAAGAAGTTTAAATAAGTGGGATGGCTCTGTAGTGGTGTACAGATTTGCTTGGCATACTAAAGGTCAGTAGCTCACTTCCAGTCGGAGAAACCTGGGGGCTTTTTGTCCCCTTGGGGTTGTGTCAGGAAGAGCGCTTTGTGTTTAGGTGCATGGTAGTATGAAACTAGTATTATGGCATCCATTCATCAGGTTCTCAGTCAGATTAATTCCTCGCTTGTGACAGCTCAAAACTCAAGGCTTGAGAACAGTCAACAGACCATGCACTTACATTTTCAAACACTAGGTCTTCTATCCTACTTTGTTTTTACTGACTCCAGAGAAGAAAGAAAACAGCTCTGTGACCTATCATATCGCTGCAGTGTCAGCTCCACAGTAAACAGTCTAATAAATAATGTGGTGGGACTTGTGCCGCACTAAGTGAAGGATATTCTTCCCCCATATATGACACACTGTTTGACACTGATGGACAATGACAGGCTAAGGGGTGGTAGCTTGGTCACCACAGTGACCCTGAAAACCCACTGCCTCGCCAGTGTCCTCGCTCAAGAGTCCCTCATGTCTCTAGAGTGTGCTGCGTCATTGCCACTCCTACAAACTGATGCAGTTTGAAAAACCTGGAACTTCATTCCCACCTTTTATTCTCACTTGCCGACCTCTTCGTTTCTATGTGTCTTTATCTCTCTTTGTATGAATCTTTATGGCTCTTGTTGTCCGCTTTGCTCCACTATCCCAGTTTCCTTCTGCCAATAATGGCAATAGCAATGGAAACAGTCCTTTGGGTACGTGCCAATATAATGCCAATAACTAAAACTTTTAAGTAGTGACAAAAATAGACCTACCAGCAAAAAAAACCCAAAAAGACAAAACAAGTTCCAAAAAGACAATATCTTTTAATAGAATAAATAGTCTATTAGTCATTGTGCAGATCACATGACACTTCTTTTTACTTCTATTGGAGCAATACTCCCAGTTGCTTTGTTGCATACTGTACGTCAGTGTCTGTGCTAATAATCACTCTTCATGAAACTGACAGCTGCCAACCCCACACAACTCAAACATAACAATAGAAGTGACAACACACAGGGCTCCCACTCATGCATCACACACACACACAGACGCACGCACGCACAACCTACCTTAGTGTAAACCCCCCATGACAGTTCCGTCTCTGTCACCATGACAACAATCCCAAACATCCCAAAGATTAGAGCGTAATCGCTTAACCGTTTCCGCTTCTCAAACAACGCCCTCCGGTGGCCGAGCTTGTAGCCAATGTCCCTGTTCTTCTTCTGGGGTGCCCGCCCACTGCCCCGCCCACTGCCCTCCCTGACCAAGCTCTCGTTGGATGCCTTGCTGGGGTCTTCGCCGCCGTTGCCCTTGGACACCACCACCTCCAGGCCAGAGCTGTGCAGCGTCTGCAAGGGTTGCGTCTCCGAGTCGAGCTCCGCGAGGTTGCGGCGCGACGAGGACGCCAGGCTGCCCACTAGTGGTCTCACCACTCCGCCATTGTACTTGCAGGTGTTCATGGCTATCTGAGGGAGTCGGCCACAGCTCTCAGAGAGGGAGGGCTTGGATCCAGCATGGCTCAGCTTCTTCTGCTCAGTATTGGCCTGTGAACAGGAAGCAAAGGAATTAGCACAATACTACCACAACTTTATAAAAAAAATAATAATAATAATTAAAGGTGTAAAAACTGACAGCAGGTTGAAGAGACGCACAGGTTTAGACTTTAAATAGAGCATTGATGTGGGAGTTACATCACTGCAGCTCTGGAGAGGGCACGGAGACGAGAGGATCTTGCAAAACAATATTGGTTATAAAAGGAGACAAATTTAGTGCTTAGCGGGACATGTGTCCAAGTGTACAGCATGAATCAAAATAGCAATAGTTCTGGTTTCAAAGCCCCACATATGGAGGGTTTTTCCTTGAGTAACAAACTGATAGCTTCTAACCAAGTTACAGCTCTTCATTAAGAACAGCCTGTTTTTGTGAGTAGTAAAAGCAGGATTTTTCCTGTTAAACATTTGGTGCCCTCTTTTTGTGGAGGTTTTCCTACAAAAAGAGCTCCCCTTCAAGAAATGCCATCCAAACTGCGTGGCTCAAAAATAAATTAATAATGGATGAAGGGGGTTTTGATGTATAAATAAAACCATATAACAAATATTGGACCCTACAAAGTGCAGAAAATTGAATCTTTGCGCAGCACAAATTTAGATATAAATGATTAATGCACAGCATGGCCCTTTTTCCTGTCAGACAAACATTTTTCCCCTGCAGAGATGAGCAGCTAGCTGCCCAAAAGAGGAGAAGAAGAAGAAGAAAAAAATAACACGGATCTCCTTAATTCAGGTGTCCCAGCTTCTCACTAATTTAACAAAACAGTATAAAGTGTTTATTGCGTTTCATGTCTGTTGAAGGCACAGCAAGCTTACAGGAAAGCTGAAGAACAAAGGATGACACAAGCATCCTTGTGAAAATATTAAGTTTTCACCACTGAAAACAGTATATTCTTCATTATAAGGGGGATGGGGACTCATTTTTTTCTCTTTCGTTTTAAAATCACCTTCTAACCCGATGCTATGAGATGTGCCTCCTATGAGATGTGCCTCCTCTTTTACTGAGTCCTATATCACTTCTGCTGTTCTTGGTAGATAGGAATGAGTTTCTGCCCCGGCAACGCAGACAGAAAATGTTCAATCCATGCAGAGACTATAGAGCAGTCACCCCAGAAGCATCTATCTGCCGGTCTATCCCTTGCCCTTCAGAGACTTGGGCCGATTATCATAATGGGTTATGAAAACTTCACATGGAACAGTGCTTTTTCCGAAACAAGTCAGGGGTGTGCGATAGCACTGCTGGCCCTTTTTTATCAGCCCTGACAAAGCATGCCTAATGCCTTTAAATGTGCTGGTGGGAATACAGAAGGGCAGCCCTAATGGAAATTTACTAACTCTGGGCCTGTGATGCTATCATCTTGCACATATTGTGGCTCCATGAGAACAGGACTAAAGGTTAAGGATAAGTGCAGCCCATAGTGTTTCTAATCCCCTTTCCTGTATTAAATTGCTTTTTAATCTGTGCCATTAGGACCTCTGTACACTTGTGAAGACTGAAGTGAGTGAACTTTACGTTTGAATGACAGGAAAGACTGCAGAATTAGATGCTGATATGGCAGTCCTACCAAAGATGATGGAAGAGGATATAATTAGAACAGGAGGAGCTGAATTTTCCTAATCTAACTTTTCCCGCAGAAGCTTCTTGGATAAAAGGGTCTTGTGAATGAATTTAAATTAATTCTAACAGTTTGCATCTTATTGACATCGAGGATTAGAATCCCCAAATATGGATTTATTTCAGTGTCAAGTAAAGTTTGAAAAGATTTCACACAAATTATGCCTTCCTCTGGCTTCCTCTGCTTCAGGAAACCCTTGAAGCAGTCAACATAACCCAATACAAAGGGCATCTCAAAACAGTAATTTTTTTAAATATAAATTTCAAATGATTACTCATTATAGTCCATCAGAAATCCAGTATCTCAAATTATTATTAGTACACACACAGAACATCCCAAGCCAGACAGCCAGTGGATTCAATGCTATGCTATGTTGCACTTTATCTGGAAATCAAGGTCCTGGAGTTTAGTGGAAGATTAAAGTAAATATCCAGGGTATTTTAAAACCCAGTGTAAAGTTTCTGCAGTCTGATGATGTTGAAGGCCATGTTGTCTGCTGGCAGTTGGTCCACTGTGTTTTATCCAGGCCAAAGTCAACACAGCCGCTCAACCAGGAGGTTTTAGAGCATGCCATGCTTCCATCCAAAGACAAGTTTCATGGAGAAGCAGAAAGGGACTTTTTCCACAATACTCTAAATTCTTGAGATGCAAATGTCAAAAATATCACCGGTCGTGAATCAAAGATATGTACAGACTGCGTCAGAAGAGAAACAGCAGAGCTGAATCATCCCGCAAAATACAGCTGGATCGATCTCAACCATAAGCAGTCTGTATTTAGAAAGCCATTTTATTAAATTCTAATAAATATTTCAAAAGTCATTACCAATGCACCAATAAAGTCCTTTTACTAGCATTAAGATCCGCAGCAAAAAAGCCTGTCTTTCCTTTAAATGCTTGGGATTGTCATAGTAACTGGTGAGCAACTGCAAAATATCCTTATTCCTTTGGTTTTAAATGTTATAAACATGATGTCACTCATTCTCAAGAGATAATTTCCAACTTTTGTGTGGGAGGTAAATAACACTGAAGTTTCACTTCTTGCTGATCCCGTGTTATTTTTAGTCTCAGTCAAACTTCCTGAGATGCTTGATATGAAAATATGGATGGCAAACTATAAAAGCTGACAAAAAAATTATATCACAGAGACTTACTGAAGACCACTACTTCAAGCATCGCTTGTGTATTTCTGTGAGAATGTACAGTAAAAAGGTCGTCCAACACAGAGGTATTCTGACTCAAGCGTTTCACATGTATAAGATGGCTTTTTTCCTGACAGTCATCCTCGTGTTTTGAGTGAGTCTGTAAATCAGTGTGTGTTAGTATGCTTACTTCAATAGACTAAACCAGGGGTAGGCAACCTTTCTGATGGCGAGTGCCATTTAAAATTTCCTCAGAAGTCAGTGTGCCGTATGATTGCATTAGCAATAAATTTAATAACGCTCTATATGAACAGTTACACAATATATAGAACCACTTTATAGAATTATATTTGTTTGCAGATGTTGGCAGCTATCAGCGAATAGTTATCAGCTGTTTTGAAACAAAAAAAGACTTTTTATCCATAACAGGAACTCCATAACAGCAAATGAACTGTACAACAGAAAATGCAAATGCTATTTGTGGTCCCCTCACAACAATGATAAGAAAAATAAACTAAGCCAATATGACATGTCTGTTAATACAGAGACACACATGTATGATCTCTGGTCTCCCACTCAGAGACACAGGTCTCCGAGTGTCCAGCATTCAGACGGCTACCTGAGGACACTCATGTGAGAGAAAATCTGCTCACACAGATATGTAGAGCCAAATACTGTCAATAAGGCCTCTGCAATGTTCTGAAGACAGTTAAACTTGTCAGGTAGTGATGTCCAGCAGGTGAAAATGCAAGCTCCATGAACACGCACAGCTGTGGATTCCAGCTGCTTCGATGTTGCATTAACTGGCATTAACTCAGCCAGTTAATGCGAGACAAATCCAGCTGCTCATTAAAGATTTCTGGTTTGATCAGAAAATAAAACATTGGTCCATACACCTGAAAGTCCCAATTTGCGAAGTGCACCGCTGGCGGGGCCATTTATTTTTTGATGCACCCTCTCAGATTAATTCACTGCGTGTCGTGCCCAGGGCTGGACTGGGACAAAAAAACAGCCCGGGATTTTGACTAGAGACCAGCCACCAGGTATTAAAGCCATAAAGCCTTTGAATGAAAACAAACGCTGTGTGACAGTGATGTACAGTCTTGTTGGTATATGTATGATTTCTATACATTTTACATCAGATAAAAACTTTGGTTGTAAGATTCAGATAATTATTTAATAACAGCCAGACATTTTAAATGAGAATAAGAAAGTATTTCTTTGTGCCCCCCTTTCCCTGTTAATGCCCTACCTGGCCCCCCTGGCAAAACTTTGCTAGACCCGCCCCTGCACAGTTACCAGCTGTCAGCTACTTAGAAAAGGATCCTGGTGTTATTTGTCTCTCAGAAACAGTTCATAACTTCCCTTCAACTCATTCATGTCACCTAAAAGGTAAACCTGTTTCTCCATCACAGCTCTGATGATTCAGTAAGGACATCTCCTGGTTTCATCTTCATGTTTCCCTCTCACCAGATATACCAAACCGATATCATGACCAGCAGCTTTACAGCTGTGGCTCCAGCAAACATCAGCTGATACTAGAAATTAATATTAAATAAATTCTAACAACAGCTGATCAAGCTTAAACGTGCTGCTGTTGTTTAGCGCGACATGCCCCGTTCTGGCGCAAAGTGGGCGATAAACAAACAAGAGAGAAAAGCCGATCAGCTGATTATTGATCAGTTTCATGATTAAAGTAGCAACAGGAGCGAGAGGGGAGAGAATGAGAGGAGAAGAAGAGGCAGCTGTGCGGCTAACGACAGAATAAATCCACCTTTGTGTCTTTTTCCATCCTAGACAACACCAAAAGGGTAATAATTTCTGTGAATGCGGGACATTCCGTCTTTTTAAGATGGTTGGCAACTCTACTAACTAACCTTATGAATAAAATAAAGTTCACTATCAGTAACATCATAGCACCCACCCAGCTGTATAGAAACTCTGTCATGCTAGCTAGTACGCAGTAGAGTTATTGTAACTGACTGTAAAAAGTCAGCACAACGAAAATAAACTCCACCTAAACTTGGTTTATATCTGACCCAGATAGACTGCAGGTATAACTTCTTACCTGAAGTTCAGTTCACCTGACACTCGGACCAGCGGCCGCCTCTCTCTCCTGCCTTCCCTCTCCCTTATCCACCTGCTGGCCTCCACCACTTGTTAATGTTACTGAATCTGTGGAAGCTCCGCCACAGCCACCACCAAACAACTGAGTTATTTTACGCCAGCATCTGGCCAATCCACCACCTTTCATTGTTTATACCGTTACAAAAAAAAATAAAAAATCATCGGGCCACTGAGCAAATGCCCGGTATGCCCGATGGCCAGTCCAGCTATGGTCGTGCCATCAGTTGGCACGCGTGCCTAGGGTTGCCGAGCCTTGGACTAAACTAATAAACCAGCCTGATAGAGTGCCGCCCGGCCAGTGTAGTCCTCTCTCCTTTCTCCTGGTGGTCTCTACTTTCCACCATAAACACGTCCCTTTCACTCAGTTTCATGGCTGAAAATTTTGAAATATTTCCAACAGATTAATTACAGTCACTACAGTCACTGTTTAGCAAGTTTTGAAAAATCTAAATTAGTCACTCTGAGCTTTTTCACAATTTCCACTGCAAATCACCCATACCGCTCCATGCAAACAATTTCATTCATTTCAGTCAAATTAAATATTTTTTTAAATAGTACGTTTAAAAAGTAAGAAATGCAGCAGCGCAGGGCAGCGCTGCGCAATCCAACCGCTCTCTCTCGCTTACCATTGTCATTCACGTGTCGGACGCTCAGTGAACGCAGCCTCTCGTTGCAGATCTTCTACGAAACTGCTGGCTTAAAACGGGTCATTAGCATTAATATGGACCCTGCTGACCGCATGTGACGGGCACACTTTCCAGTCTAAAAGCGCTGTGAACGCCCATCTACTCCCCGACTTCCTGCTTCTGTTGCCCATTGTCCAACCTGATTTGCACCAGTGTTTTGTCCCAACCTGCACACGGGTGTGACTTCTTAAGAAGCAAGTGTTCACCTCCAGTGAAAACAAATTAAATGATCAGCCCTATCATGCAGTACAAATTAATGCTGCGCTTTGGAATGCCATCCTACCACATTAGGAAATTCATAGAAAGGTTATTATAGTTCATTAAAACTAACCTTAAAACTAAGAATACAAAAAAAACTTAAGAAAAAAATAAAATAAATCGGTGTAAAGTTTCAGTTAGTTATTATGTAATATACTTAGTTTTTAAGTTTGTTGATCAGGTACAAAAGAGAAAAGAAAAAATCGAAACTTGTCTGATGATGTATTTATTTACATGTTTGAGACTTTGTATGTGTGCAAGACCGAGTCAGCTGCTTTCAAAACCTTCTGTGCTTTTATTGTTTTATCTTTACTGGTGTTCATATATCTTGTCTTCGACGTATAACCTCCATGCAATTATAATTAGAGAGGTTAAAACTTTGGCTGGAATTAATAAGAGAAAAAATAAACTAAATCTAAACATTTTCAAACACAAAACTAAACTGAAAGAAGAAGAAAAAACGCACTCAGTGAATGAACTGAAACTGAATTAAAAGCAAAAAAACAAAAAAAAACAAAAACATTATAAAAGCTCTTCTTGGCAGATACAAAATTAGGCACACCCAACTGTATATCCTGCTCATCTCATGTTCTGAACAGAACAAAATGACCATCATTTTGTAGCTGTTTCATGAGACATGAAGTCTCATTACTAGTGTTTAGTGATGTCAACAATTTAAGCCACAACATTTTTAGCCTACATCATACTTTATATAACTCACAAGTTATGGCTGAGCATCTGCTTACCTTTGATGCTGGATGTTTTGGCCTTTGCTTGTAAAAACTTGCAATGATTTAGCAGGAAAAAAATGCAAAAAAGAAAAAGAAGTTGTACAGATTCCCCCTCTCTAGTTATCTGTTCATTTGCAGTTCTCACTGCTCATTGGTCAGACTACCTGTAGGAACAATTAGCCAGCAACAAACATTTGTTTGCGATTGTCCATTGGCATACTCAGACTATAAATACACACAGTCAGGCTAAACACCTGTGTGTTGACACATTGGAGCAGAGATGATGAGCATCAGCAAGAAGAACTCCCGACAGATTCAGCTCATGAGGGCAAGAGGAGAACTGGCGCCAGAGATTTAAAGGCATTTTGCAAGCCTGGGAATTAAACTGTCACTGTAAACTGTACACCAGCACAAGATGGAAAGACAACGCCGACCGCTGAAACTAAGGAAACTGCAAAAATAAGCAACAAAGTAAATTACTATATTCGGTACACATACAGTATCAGTTCTATGACACATTACATAACCAGCCTGTTTATTGCTGTGTTGATAATGTTTTGTTTTTTTGGACTTCCACAGTGATGTCCTGGCTGATAGATTGACCAACAAGAGTTGACTGTACAAGTGGCATTTGTCGTGCCTGAAGAAAGCTTGGCTGTAAGTATGGAAAGACCCAATTCTTTCCATTGATAGAGAACCACAATAAGGAGGCAAAGCTTCAAAAGGCTCTTTAGTGGATAGAATCAGGGGAACTATGGCACTAATCTACTATCTTCACTAAAGAAACCACTGTGACCCTATGCACGGTCTCATTTCCGATGGAAAAACCACTTTGTTGCCAAATCAAGCTCCATGTCTGATGGTTTCAGACACGGTGCAGGTCCTGTGGTCACTGTAAGGGAATCACAGACAGACTGTATTCTGAACAGACAATTTTGAAGCAAGTTGCTGCAGCTAGTATCAGAGAACCTTATGGCCAGAATCATAGTTTCTTCCAAGACATCGACCTAAAGCAAACTACTACTTCGGCCTAAATCAGAGGGGATCAACTGGGTAAAAACTCCAGAGTCACTGGTTGGAGTTTGCTTGGCACTCCATGAAAGACTTCCTCCATACGGAAGCAGGAACTTGTTCATGCCATAAAAGTGTTTTGAAGATTTGTTTGTTTAAAAATCTCATTATGGTCAAGGACCAACCAGGGACAGGCTAGCTATTTTAAGTCAATGTATGATCCACTTGCTGTTGTAAACTCATTTAAGGAAAAAGTGCTCAAGTTCAAAAACAGAAGCAAGAAAAAGAATTTTGCTTTTTTTTTAAAGACATGGCCTACATGTTTTGTTCATATGGGTTAAAAAATCTTTTTCAGAGTAAACTATGAGCTGGTGTGTATCAGAGAAGGATTTTTTAGTGCTAAAAAATAAACCAGAGTGTGATAATAAAACTGAAAATATGCACAATAAAAATAGCAGACAACTTAAACATACTAAAATCTAACTCTGGATTCCTCTTTGTGTAACTCAAGAGTCCTTCACAGATTTTACACCAAGAGTCCTCACATTGCTTTCCAAAACCTCAGAGCACCCAACCAATTCCAAAATACTCTCACCCAGTTAGCCAGCTACCCGAGCCCCTTTGCTTTTCATATGTTTCCCTTCACCCAGACTAAACAGCAGAAAGGCACGCCGGACCATTGTCATCCCCTGATGACCCCACAGAGGAGCCATGGGTGGGGGCTGCCTGTCCAGCCAACCAACAGCTCAATTTTAGGCTGAACAGCACGTAGCATTCAGGCTTTTTGAAATTGAGACTTATAATGAAATTGAAAAGCCTCAGTGCAGAACAGTTTAGATGATGGCAACTCTTCGTCTTGCATTTCTCCCTCTCTGCTTCATTCTCCATCCAGCTCAAATCAAATAGAAAATCCTCACTCCTGTGTTGTAGTCTTGAAGGCTTATATACTCTAAAATGGAATAGTGTATTATTAATATTAATTGGGTGAGTGTTTGTAAGTTTGAGCATGTGGGTGCCAGTCTGTTTAATTGTGTGTGTGTGGCAGGAGGAGTGGGGGTGGTCGGGGGGTTGCATATGTGTGATAGAAGTACATGCTGAGTCTCTGCCACGCTCTGGATTAGGTTGGATATTGATGCAGACAGCGTAAAGCAACGAAAACGAGCTCGAGGAGAAATTGTTTGAGAAGATCCATGTGTTTGTGTAAAATCTGCGAGCAGACGACAGATGCTGACAAGTCCGATATGAAAGGAAGGTCACAAATGAGGGAGACGCGGGAAAAGCGACAAAGTAAGGTAGGGATCTAGAAATCGAGGAAACATAAAAGGGTGAAAACAGAAAGAGATAAATGAAAGAGAAGACAGACAGCTCCCTATGGGTGTCTCTGCCAGCCCCTGGAGTGATTGAGAGCTGCAGGCTACACTCTCCAGTTTGTCCCTGCACACTAGACGCTGTCACATTTCTCTGACAGGCCAGCAGGAAACAGGGCTCCTCCATCCATCCCTAGCCAGCATGTGGATCATTACTCAGCACTAGCAAAGACAGGGGATAACCAGTAGCTGCAGCCCCACACTCATAAAGGAAATTACTCTGTCAGAGCTATCTGTGTGCTGAGCTGATTGAAATAATTATATATTTAATGAATCATGCTGGAACATTAAATGTTTAAAGGTGAACAGCATATTCTTTAGACACATCAGGTCTGAGGAATAACACCATGATTTTAAACCTGTTATCTTGCAGTAGTGGAAAAGGTGAGACTCTTTGTGCTCAGCCTTATCACCTTATACTTCATGCCCTCATATCTCTGTAGGGGTGTCTACCTCCGGGATAAGCTACAGCTATTCTGAGTGTTTTGTGAAGACACAGCAGTTCTAGGGAGTAAGGAGAAAGCAGACGTTCAAACTTCTCACAGGATACACAGAAATGTAAAGTCGGACTGAGTTCACATGTCTGATACAATCTATAATGTCTGAACAACTTGAAGTGCGCTGAGGTGAGCTGGTCGTGTGTCTGGAGCGAGGCTAGAGCAGGTTTGTAACAAGTTAATGGGTACACCTCTTGCACTGCTTATTAAGACAATGTAGATATGTGCAAGATGTGCTGCTGATGTTAAAACAGAGCATCAGAATGGGGAAGAGAGGTGATATAAGTGACTTTGAACGTGGCATGGTTGGTGGTGCCAGATGGGCTGGTCTGAGTTTTTGAGAAACTGCTGATCTAGTGGGATTTTTTGACGTCACCACACATCTCTAGGGTTTACAAAGAATTCCCACCCATCCAAAAGGGAAAAAAAGAGAATATCCAGTGAATGGTAATGCTCTGGGTGAAAATGCTTTGTCAGAGGTCAGAGAATAGCCAGAGTGCTTGGTTGAAATGTGTGTTTGAGTTACTTTTCCCGTACTTTCAGCTCAAAGTTATGTAGTAGTCTGTCTCTAAATGCTCAACGCATCAAACCTTAAAGCAGAAGAGTTAAAGCAGCACAAGAGACTGAGTGACACTCTTATCAGCTAAGAACTGAGAAAACTGCAATTTACATGGACTCACCAAAAGTGGACAACAAAATTGGAAAAATGCTGCCTGGTCTGGCGAGTCTCAATTTCTTCTGCAGAATTTTGATGATAGTGTCAGAATTTTATGAAAATGTGAAAACATGAAATATCGATGGTTCAGGTTGGTGGTTGAGCTGTAAGGGTGTGGGAGATATTTTCTTTTGGTTGCTCAAATATTGTCGCTGACCATGTCCATGATGGTTGTCTGATGGTTGCTTCCAGAGAAATAACACACCATGTCACAAAGATTAAATCATCTCAAATCGGTTTCTTGAACATGACAATGAGTTCACTGTATTCACACTGTACTGTATGGTCTCCAGAGTCACCAGAAATCAGTATAAGAGAGCACCTTTGGGATGTGGTGGAACGAGAGATTCACATCATGAAAGTGCTGCTGAAAAATTCACAGTTAATTTGTGTAACTCTGTCATTTTAGTATGGGCCAAAAAAATTTTCTAGCACCTTGTTGAATCTATGCCAGAAACAAATAAGACAGTTCTGTAATAGCGGCGGGCTAGTAGTAATACAAATCAGTACTGGCAATGTGTACTTAATAAACTGTTCAGTGATTGCACGTACCACCTTTCAACTTATAAAGCACATTTGTGTTACACAGCAGTGACAGTGGAAGTGCAACGCCAGACAGGCTGACCAAAGTATTATCTGGCATCTCAGACAGTTGGCACATTGTATCCATGAGAGCATTGAAGGTCTTCTTTGTGTGTTTTAGAACCTGGTACCCTAGAACCATTGCTGCTTCTGTTTTTCAGACCCACTGCATGCCCTGTTGCTCTCAGTGTGATAGGTTTTTGTTCTTCACTTTGCAAAATGAATCCTGGCCAGCTGGGCTTGCCAGCATAAATAGGTCAGAAGCTGCCGTTGCCCAAATAATTATGTGCATATACAAATAATTAAAATTTTGCTTGGATTTTGTAACAACCTCATGTTCTATAACAAAATAGAAAAACAATGCTATTTAGGTTTCTGTACTTACAATATCCATCGACAGATAGTCAAAATCTAGTGATCTGAATCGTGAGACAGACTGACATTATCACTGAATAAGTAAATTTTCAATTATAAGCCAATCATAGACAAAGACATGTCTAATGGTGCACACATTAGATTTATATTGTTCGCTCACTGCTTTGTAAATGCCACATTAATTGTGTTTTCTCTGCATTTTGAGTTACCGGTCTCCTGTTCCACTCCTTATCCTTCTTCTGTTTTTATGGCAGTGTGCAAAAAACTTCTAGGTGCATTACCGCCACCAACTGGTATGGAGTGTGGCCCAGAATGTCACTTAAGGATTAGATCCTATCATACAAATTGCTGAGGTTGGAGCTGGTTCAAATACAGACGCCCATTAAATGGTTCAAACCATCTGCAGTAACAGCATGGGGTCTGATTTGTATTTCTTTGTACTGAGTTTTCTTTGTACTGAGTTTAGTTATTGTCCATGAGATTTTAAACTCAGTGGTAGAATCACTGTCTGGAAATTCACTCTCTACGCATCCTGTAATTAAGATTGATGGCCTGTTTGATAACAGAGACAATTATTGGCGTCTTGTTAAGCTCACCTTCCCTCTTGCCCTCTTTTTGCTGCATTTAGAGATGAAAGAAAAAGTAGCCAAAAACAAGACAAAGCCTTCACGGAAGGAAGGACACAGGTACACGCCTGTGGGAACGTGATATTGTTAGGACTAATAATGCACTGTGTTCAACTGAGACACAAAGCTGTTATAATTAGGACCCAACAAGGTTACTTCATGTGTGAGTGTGTGCTTTATAATCTAGGTCCTGGGGAGATTGGCGTTAGAACTAATGGGAGGAGGGGTATTTTTCCTGTGGGACACCCATTGCCTCATTAGGGACAATTTTAATTTTCAGCAAATTAAAGGAGAGGGCTGTTACAAACTCATCTGCAGAACAGACCATAATGTGTGAACTGAGATTGATAATATACAGTAAAATAAAGTGTACATTAAATCTGGCCGTGTGTGGATCCTTAAATGTTGCATGGTTGGAGAGTAAATATATTAGAACTACTGTAATCAAGTACTGCATGTAGAAACAGGAAAGCATCTTCTTTCTTTCAGCTAATCAACATTATTGCCCAGTTCACCCTCAGAGACTCCCATTATGCCTGATTGCTTGATTGATTCCAGATTTGTGCCAATAACCCATTTAGAAGGACAGAACAGGTGTTTGACGAACTCTGTGAGAGACATTTCTGGCCAGAAATCATACCTTCTCTCACACAGCACTACAGTCATCCTTTCCTTTTGTTCTATTAAATTACCTCAATAAAAACTTTGGCACGATAAAATGAAACTGAACTGAAACTGAATTCAGTACGTCAACATCAAAAACTTTCAAAAAGGGGACCTGTGCCATCCGTTTCTGCTCACAGTGAACACAAAGGGAAAGGAAATGTGAATATAACCACAAAATAAAGAGTCAATGTTTTTAGTATAGTAAGTATGATCAAATATTTGGCCATAATGAACAGAGGCGGTATTAATATTCTAGAGAGGCAAACAGCAGCATTAACTGCCTCCCAAAGGAAACACAATGCTCATTTCTCACCAGCTGCAAGGTGGGGTGGCACTTTTGGAAGGTTTTCAGCAGTCGCGGCCTGGCTTTCAGTTTACTGGTGTTTTTAGTGGGGCTTTTAGCCCCATTTTTTGCGACACGATGACATAAACCAGTCATTTATTTTTTAACTTTTGTTACAGGTGTAGAGCAAACTACAAGCAGTGAGTACAATGGTGCTGATGGTGTGTGCGACTTAAAATTAGATGTTGAAATTCCAATTTCCAAATTCCCAGTTGGAAATTTTAACTGACACAAGGTTAGAGCAATTCCAAAGACCCCAGCTTAACAATCCACTGCTTAAATATTAGCAAAACTAAGAAAAAGCTTCCTTCAGCGGCAACAGCAGGTAGTGCTGCATGTTTGAATTGGCAGTAGACGTCCTTTCTGGTGTAAACCAAAGGGGATTTGTGTTAAACCAGGAATTTTTCAAATGTGTCAACTACTACACTACGGCAGCCGCACACATCTGTCGAACTCAACATCTGCGCTGCAGATATCTAATCCTTAAGTGTTGTGTATTTGTGAAAAGAGTCTACCTGTGAACGTGCTGTAGTGTTTTTAAGTGCAACAAAACAAGCACTGCGCTGTATTGCTAGTAATGCATGAATGGCTGTAACTTGCTAAGGAGCTAAACAAATCGTGCTTTTCCTTCTTTTTCTGACTTTACTACTGAACTCAGGAGCGACATCTGACTTTCAAGGTGGATGCAACACAGCATGAAAAAGAAAGCGCCAAACAAGAATGTAAATATATGTATGTGAATGCGACTATAGATTTTAGATGGAATTTAGAATCCATAGAGATTTGACGGTGACCCATGATGTTGAAATAAGACACCCCATATGGAAAAGACATATATAAATCTTATAAAGTTTGTATCTGTCTTGTGTGAAACTTGTATGAAAAGCATACAAGAGTGAAAACAGATATAAGATCCCTTGAAAAATTATATATTGAAACTTGTATGTTTTGGATACTTACTAAAACAATATATGAAAGTAATGAGAAAGTGGCCACTTTCATGAGTAAATCATATAAGTTTTTACTATTTCTTTTCCATATGGGACAACACTGCAACGTGATGGTATGTCCTCCTATCGGAACCACAGTTGCTCACTTGTTTTAAAAACAGCTTTCAATCCTAAATAGAAACAGCGACATCTTGATGTTATACCACTGTTAATTCACTGTTAATGCAAATGTTTCAACCTGCAAACGTCAGCTCAGTGAGTACAAAACGCCAGAAACCACAAGAACGGTGATTGCGGTCAAGAACACAGCACTGAACTGTATCGATAACTAAGCTATGCTTTTCTTCACACACCGCAAAATATATTACAATCTATTACGTCACAGAGTACTAGGATAATGAGAAGGTTTAAATATAACAAGGTTGGTGGAATCTGGGGCTTGCAGTGCATTATGGAATGAGTTTGTAATTATTTACACAGTCGTGGACCTTTTGCCTTGTCTTTTTACATTTTTCTTGTGATCCAAGCCAAGCTTGTAGTTTTGGCTTGGGTCACAGCTTAGAACTCTTTATCTAAGCATTTCTGAAACGCTAATGGGAATTTTACTTCCTGGAGCTGGAGCCTATAAAAAAAGTGGGGCTCAGTTATAGTAGGTACCGATCCGTGTATACATCTGCCGAGCAATGCCTATAGTAGACTTGTAGTCAAGACCGCCTAATCAGAGACCAAGACAAAACCAAGACCAGAGGGTATCAAGACCAAGACAAGACCAAGACCAAGTCTAGACGAGACCAAGACCGGGACAAAAACGACTAACTTTTGTGTGCTTTTGAGGGCTGACATGATGGTACTGACTGGCCCCAAAGTCATCTGACAAAACAGCGATCACCTCCAACAACTGTCTAAAGAATGGGAAATATGTAACTGGTTTCAGTTATACTTTATATATAGATAAAATTGTAACATCAAACTGAAGATTATAATCCACAATTTGGAGGGATTTGAGCATGGCTGAGCCACTGTGTGTCACTGTGTGACAGCTGAGCAGCGAAAGGAAATTAATTGAGGAGCCGGCTCTCGCTCAATGGGAGTCGACTATTCTGATTCACTACAAAGCACTCTCTAAGCACGGCTCTTAGAGCTAAAGCTTTTGCGCATGATACATTATCGAACGTTACGCTGTGTGTCATGGATACTGTTGACTCCAAATCTCCCGACCACTATGTTGATCTGAGACAGCAAGACCGAGACAGCGAGACCAAGACAAGACCAAGACCACGTAAAAGTGGTCTCGAGACCGGTCTCGAGACCAAGACCGGTCTCAAGACATCCAACTCTAGCCTATAGACAATCAGTGGGTGTCTCTGTGAGATTGTAAGGTTTTCCTTACAATGTAAAGTGCTCAGAGATGATTTATGATGTGATCTGGCCTTATAAAATAAATTGAATTCAACTTCATTGAATAGCTTGTTGCTAATGATCAATAGTGCAAGGAGTAGCAGTAGTTTAAAATTACATGTCTAAGAATGTATGTAGGATCGTATGGGGCATTATGTTTTGTATGATTTATGCCCTAAATAGTTTCTCATGCCATTGACCTTTTGTCCCATTAATCAGCGTGCTCAGTAATGCATGTGGTCAGGGACACAAGACTCACAAACACACCAAACCACAAAAGCTTGAAATATGGCTGGCTTATGTGTTCCCAGTGGACTAAACCAACCTCATTAGGCGACTACTCCCTGGGTGGCTATTTGACATCCCAATAGCACCACAGTGGCCCTATATTCCACAGTGGCATTATCACCCTTAAGTGCCCATAATCCACATTACAATCCCACAATCTTGGACTCTTACAAAGCTTCATTCGCTACTGTGAGACTTTACAACGGCATCAATGTATAAACGGCACCGCCTGACAATTTCTATTTTCATTGCGAGGTGATTGTAAGTCATTTGAAAACTGGCCCCCAGTAAATTCAGGCTGAGGCAGTTTCTTTCTTTCCCCGAGGCACAAACATCAATAGCGGAGAGAGAAGCCAGGACAACCTATAGCACAGGACAGATCGATAGCGCAACAAACTCAGTAAAGATTGACTGGAGAGTTGCCTGGAAACATCCAGCTTGAGATTTATGATGGGAGGAAGACACAAGCCAAGAGGAGAAGCTAGAGGACAAGAGAGGGAGAGAAAGACACACTTATGGGGATTCAGACGAATTCTCAGATTTTTTAGGATCTCAGAGCCAAATATCTTCCTGACAATTGTAAACACACCAGTTCATGAAATAAATAAATTGTCCCTAAACACTATGCACATTTTTCTATGGAGAATAAACACCAATGGAGAAAAAAATCCAAATGAATCTTTCAGCTACATTTCCCCTCTTCTAGCCATCTTCCATGTGGTCTTCCTGTTGAAAAAAGGAGGAAAAATGATATCTACTCAAGCAGACAGTATATGCCTGACATTCCACTGGGAAAATTACTGAAACAGTGACAAGATGAAATGAGAAGATATCGAGTTTCTATTCTATTCTAACAGAGAGCCCTTACCATATGTCACCCGGCTCCAGCGTGCTCTGACTGTTGCAGCAGCCTTCCATAGACTCAAACTAATTGAATATCCTTATCTGGCAATGAACTACCCCCTTTTTCTCTGGTGAAGTGAAACAGAGGCCCGTTGGAAAAGCATGCATGTGAATTCACCCAGAGACACATCCAGAGGAAATTTAACACACTACTGTACTTTCTTCTCTGCATAATCTTGTTTTCAGGTGATGAACCATAACCAGACCCCACACCCTACTATACTACAGCAAGATAAAAGTTCTGGGAATGGTGCTAACGGCCTTAAGCTACAGCTTCCCTCTGTGGTTTTTTTTCTTTCTTTTTTTGAAGTTATGAAATTAAGTGCTGCAGTTTCTAATACCCCCTGGGCTCCTTAGTGTAAATTGATTCTATTTAAAAGACTTTTTTTCCTTTGTGACAGAGAATAAGAGGTGGCTGGGGAGCAGAAACAAATGATTGAAAACGAACTCTCAAAGAAAGAGACGGGAGACAGCTGTGTAGCAGCTTTGTTCATGAAAGGGTTAAAGAGGAAAAAGTGGAGACAAAGACCACTGGACCACTAAGAGTTAAAGTTAGAAGGAAGCTGATTATTTTAGGCTGGAGCAGCTGTATAAGACCACTATCATAGACGACGGGAAATCAGGGAGGAAAACACTACAAACCACAAGTATGACTTGATTTCAAGTCATACTTGTGGATTGAAACTATACAGCTAGCCTACACTTCATACAATACATGTGATCCATCTCACGTTATAAATCTATGACACTCTAAATGTAGAACTGGGCTTGAGCAATATATGTAACTAAGGTTACATCCATGATAAAGCAATAATGGTCAGATTTACATCAGCCAGACTGAAGTTGAAATCTTAAAACTAAATCTGAGAAATAAAAGCAACATTCACATGCTGCACTGTGCAAAAGTCTTGAGCCACCTCTCATGTCTTTAGATTTTCTTCCATGGAGTAAGATTTTCAGTCATTGTCAAAGTGGTCTTGAGCATTAGTTATTCAGTCTTTCTGAAGGTCTTTCACAGATTTCCTTTAAATATTGTCCGCTTTTAAATCATTGTCGATATCTGAGGAGGAGATCAGGAGTTTCTACAGCCATCTGTGAAACACGGTGGAGGCTCTGTCATGGTTTGGGGCTGAATTTCAGGCAGGTTTTGAAGAGCTTGTCAAAACTGATGGAATTATGAACTCAGAAAAGTACTGTCTTTTCAGTCCACAATGAAATACAATCTAGGAAGTGCGGCAACGGCTTCATTTTTCAGAATGAGATTGATTTTAAAAATACTGTCAGTGCAGTAAAAGCATATCTAAAAAGAAAAGCACACATGCAAGACTATCAGTCATGGATTGCTCTCCCGAGAGCCCAGACCTCAGCATTGTTGAAGCAATGTGAGATAATCTGGACAGAGAACAGAACAAAAGAAGCCTGGAGAACTATTCCTGAAGACTACTGTTCATACATTTTAATAAATTGCTGCACCTGTTTCCCATTTTCCTATCAAAAAATACAGAAATGAGGGGCACCTTAAGACTTTTGCACAGTACTGTATTTGCTAATGCTTTTATTTATTCAACCGCAAAAGAAATGTAACCCAAATCCAAAACCCATTAATACATCCCCATTCTAAAGACTACTGCAGATGCATAATTAAGCAAGCTATGACTCAAACAAGGAAGCATTCCTGGCAAAGAATACAGTGCAGTGATACAGTGGAGGATAATATGCTCTTCTACATGAGAAGCTGGAAAAGAATTAATGTCACCTTTTCCAGTTAAAGCGCTGACTGTGGTACGCACATGATAATGATAAACTAAAGCAATCCTCCCACTCACTCGCTCACTCTCTTCCGCTTAATACTTAAACCAAGTGCAAACACAGAACATGCAGCCGAGCACACACACATACACACACACACACACACACCGGAGAAATGCCCAGTGGAGTAGCTGTTTCTCTGCAGCTTGTGTTATCCATGACAGCTATTTCATACTCTCCAGCTAGGTGATTTGAGGTAACAAAGGAAAGCAGCTTCACTCAACTCATATTCTCTTTCAATTTGCAAAGCTCATATGTTAGAGAAGAGCCACTATAGCTGGAAATAGTAAAACACAGGTGCGCACACACGCCTCAGTAATTTGAATGTATTACACACATACACACACAGTAGAATACACACAAATACACAGTCTTCCTGATTAGGTGCTTGCATTACTCTTTTTTTATTATTTCCAAAGAAACACCCTTGTTTGTATAAGGGTAACAAATAGTATTCACATTGTCTACAAACCGCTAACTGCAGGGTGCATCTGACTAGATGCGGATCAGGTTTTTTGTGTTCACTGCATATTTATCAGTGGCCAGAGGAGGCTGGGAATGAATAGTGCAGGGAAATAGTTTGTGTATCATGTTCTGTAAATTAAGCACTACGGTAGCTCAAGGGATCAGCAGTCAGACTTTGACCTGGAGGCATAAAGACCTGAAGAGAAGAACAGGGGAAAAAAGCACATTTAGTGAGAGCAGTGGAGCAGCATTCACATGCACCAATAGAGCGCACACACCGACACACAAAGCAAACATCGTACAGATTCTCACAATGGCGAGCTTTCCAAACTTGAATTTTCAAGGGCAGGTTGCGAGCAAAGCGTTAGTGGATTGTGTGAGCAAAAGTATGATGAAATCACACATCTTTCACATCCCATTATTGCACTCTGCACTCCTTCCAAACACTGTGTTTAACAAACATTTGAAAACAGCCAGCAGGCAATATTGAAATGACTCAGTGAGCTTACATCTCGACAATATTCAAAGATACGTAGAAGGACGCATGCGCGAACACACCTGCAGCCGTGCACGCACACACTGTGGAGCATCACTGTACATCTGCATCTTTACGACATTGTAAGGAATGACAAATGACTGCTTAAAGCCACATTACTCATACTTTCATACTCTTTTGTGTTGTGATCATGCCCTAACGCAGGACCAGCCTCAGATCAATAACCTAATTAGCCATAAAGCATATGCATTGCAGTGATACATTATATGCCTGGCATCACTTGGCTAACATCTCACAGGAATTACCATATAAATTAACTGTGGTCATTTATTAAGCAAAGAGCCATGGTGGGGAGTTGGCACGCAACAAAGTTTTAAAAAATTAATTTGTAAGCTGCAACACGTATTAAAAAAGAAAAACACCATGAAAGTGTGGCCCCTTAGTGCAATAACCATGCAGGCAACTGCCAGTTACATTCTGCCTGGGTGTTGAAAATTGGCATCCTGACAATTTATTAAAACAGTATACCAACTTACTAGAGCCAGCTATTTAAGAAAGTACCCCACCACTCGCTGCTTATGGTAGATGATGTAAATTGGTTTTCCAGCTGTCTTTCAGGTGGACTTCCTGATTCCTCCTGGAGGTGGTGTGTGACTTGAGCTTGCCTCAGCATTACCTGTAGCCTTGACAGGTACAGGTGAGGTTGCTGCAAGTTACCCTACCAAGCGAACCGTTACTCAACCACAGTTCTCAGCTTCACTATCTGGACTAGCTCCCACAGCTCCTGGGTTAGTTGGGGAGGAGAGGAAAACTATTTCTCAAAACTTCAATCCTGGTTAGAGTGTGACCGAAGTGGGACTCCAAACTTATAGAACCATTCCTTGACCAAGACCTCTGTGTCGAAGCCTGCTGGTCCCAAGTGGGAATGACCTGGATGAACTTAGAGAAAACGAGAGTCATTACAAGCGCATACTCCCTGCCAACTTGTGCAGGTTCCAGCAGAGAAAAGTCCAGTGCTAGAATTCCATTCGGCCTTGACAGTAGCAGGTGCCCCTTAGGTGCCCAAACCTGCGGCTGGATATTTTTAGCCACACTACACCTGCTGCATCTCTGACACAAGTCTTTAATCATCATCCCCAGAGCAGGCCAGTAACACCGCTGCAGGATTAACTCTGTTGTCCTTTCAGCTCCCTGGTGCCCATGGTAGGTATGCAACTGTTGAAAAACTTCCCCTTGTAAACAGTCAGGTAAGACCAATTGGAGCACACACTCACCCCCATCAGGCCGCTAGTACCTCTGATGCAGCACTCCCTCTTTCACCAGCCGACCCAGTAATCCTAATGCATCAGGGGGAAGGTTCTGCCTATCAGAACGGCTAGGAAATCGCTCTTGCAGACAAAAAGATAGAACAGCACTTATAACAGGATTGGCCTTCTGCAAGGCCAACAAATCATCTGTTGAATATTCTGGTACAGCAGAAATAGTGACCTGGACTGCCTTGTTTGTTTTATCAGCCTTTTGAACCACGTGTGGCACAGTGGTTCCTGAACAGATAGGTTCCACCCCTACCGCTGTTGGAGAGAGGTGTTGTCTGGACAGTGCATAAGCATCTGGTTGCTTTGTCCACACTTTATAATCATACACTGCAAACTCTGACACCCAGCGTTGCTCTGTAGCTGCAAGCTTGGCTGTGTTTTAGATGACTGAGGGGGTTGTTTGAGCCGTCCACACCAGATACCTGTGGCCCAGGAGATATTCTTTTGGTGAATTTCATTGCCAGGGACTCCAGTTTCATTGAGCTGTAGTTCTTTTCAGCTGGATGAAGACTTCAGCTGGCATAGTTGATGGGTCTCACTTTACCCTCTTGTTCCTGGGACAGGACTGCTTCAAGTCCTTTGTGGTTGGCGTCCATCTTCAGAATAAAGGGAAGGCTAAAATCAGCATACGCCAAGACAAGTGAGGACATCAGGGGTTTGAGGTCCTGAAAACGTCTCTCTGAGCTGTCCAGGCATCATACAGGGCCACACTCCCGCAACAATTTTTCTTCCCAGTGAGGTCAGCCACCAGCTGGTGGAGTGGGGCAGCCACCTTGACAAACCGCACTACCAGCTTGAAAACCCAAGAAATTATCTTAATTCTGATACTGTCCTTGGCGTTGGCCACTCCACTACTGCAGCCACCTTCTTGGGATCAGTCGCTACTGCAGCAGCTGACACCACATAACCAAGATACTGTACTTGGCAATGGAAAAACTGGCACTTCTCAAGTTTTACTTTGAGCCTTCCTGGTTTCACTATTTCGTAGTCTGCAGTCCACACAGAGTTGTAGGCTACTGTCCTTCTTTTACGAACTAGGACGATGAGAGAGGCATACAGGCTGCCACTCTCTTATAACAGTACTCTCTAGCAATTGGCAAATGCGGGCTCTCACATCATCATAGTTGGAGGGAGGCATACGCCTATACCTCTGTCTCATTGGGACATCATCAAGCAAGAGGAGGTCATGGGTAACTAAGCTTGTGTGATCCAGGTCACCATCTGAAAACAACATTACCCCAACTTTGTCTTGCTCTAACAAAGGGAGAGAAGAGAGGTACAAAGACCTTATCTGTTCTCTTACTGAACTACCCAAAGCATCATGGGATGAAAGCCTAGCTGTGACAGGACTGGGCTCCTGAATCACAGTAGAAATCCCCTTGGGCAAGCTTACAATCTGTGCCTGGCTTAACACACCAAGTGGACAACGGGGGTGCAAGTAAACCATGGTACCACCTATGTTGACTACTGGCACATATACCGTGCCTTCCCTGACAGTAACCATTCCTGGAGAGACAAGCACACGCTCTGAGAGGGACTAATTATCAACAAGGGGCTTAAACAACACCGCATCTGACTCAAAGAGTTGCTGCAAACACTTAGCAGCCACTCACTTGACCACATCACTAGGTGTGAACACAGGACATCTTACCCAGTACTCTTGGGACATCAGGAGAGGGCTTTTGACCAGGGTGGTACTTTACACTCACCTTTATGAGGCACATTTTTTCCAGCACTTCTACATCCAGCTCTACATAATCTCTAACCCGTTGGAAGCCTGCAATTGCAACGACTGGTGAGACCTTGGGACGTCCTGGAAATGTTCCCTAAAGAAGCTCTTGGTAATTGTCTAACAGGCACTTTAGCGGCACCCCATCCACTTTAACTGTCACGAAAGGGCACAATGCCACTAAACTAGGGGCAGGAATGTGAGAAATGGGATCTGATGCAGGTAAGCCTTTATTAGACCCTCCTGACGCTCTGTTCTTCAGATCAGGGGGAAATAGTTTCCCACATCCTGAGCTATAGTACATACAGCAGCTGGCGCAGGGTCCCTAAGTGCCTGTTCCTGTGAATCCACGTGTGTAACATTCCCTAACATAGTGGCCTGGCTTTTGACAGTGTCTATGCAAAACGGTATCAGGGCATTTAAACCTAGCAATAGTGTGGGGAGCGGTTTGCAATACCATGAGACCCTGGGTCAGCTGGTTAAGCTGTTCCTGCTGTTTTTTTAACAATTCTTTTAACTCAGCAATTTCTGTCCAACCCGTGTTAGTAGGTGCGACACCTCTAGAGCACTGTAAAGCACTAAGGGATGGGACAAGATGTCCCCATGCCCCTAGGCTCATTGGGCTGCCCTTCCCACTCCCAACGGATAGCTTCAGCTCGCACATCCAAAGTATAACCTGGTGACTGATGCACCAACCGTTCTAAAATTTGGGTCATACACATGCTCAATGAACTGGTCTCTGAAAATACCAAAACATGCTCCCCTAGGGACACTGCAATCCCAGAAGAGGCCCTAAAAATTGGACATTATCTTTCTCTAGAAATGTACAGTAAACGTTCAATAGGTACAGTAAGAGCAGGGTGAGAGTCACCAGCCGGAGAGCCAGTGCTTGAGCCAAATGCTGCCGGCAGGGGATTAGTTGCCTTTTCCTGTAGCAAATGTTCTTTTTCCACCTGTAGCTGCTGAACCAAGTCCCACAGCTCTTGAACCTCATTCCACATTATGGGAGACAGAAGAGATTAGTTCAGTATGACCACAAATTGGCCTGCAGGGATTCCACAGCCAACATCGAAAGGTCCCTTGAAATGCACACTGCTGTTTTTGTTCAAACATGAAAAAATAAACAACTAACACTTTGTCTCAAATCAACTGACCAGTGTGAACCTGTTGATAACGCCAGAATCTGGCCCCGCCCTCACATTTAATTATCTAAATTCTAAGGAACAGGCTTGGTCAAAGAAAATGAGCTGAGACAAACAAAGCTTTCCCCAAAAATTATTTATAATTTCTTTAACAATTTTTAAAATATTTCTTTTAATATTAATAAATCTTAAATACAATCACTATAATCAATCACAAGAAAAAGAAAATTAATTAAAAAGGGTGGCCCTACAGGCTGCTTGCTGGTTTGTCCAAACCTCCCCAGCCAGACTCCTCTTTATCCGCCAAAAAAAATACGACTCGTTATTAAGCTGCTGTTTTCTTTTCCTCGTCATCAATTATTCCATATATGATTACCTGATGTGTCTCACGGAAAGTGCTCACCAACAAGCAGATCATCCGCGCACAGCATCCTCACCACCAGCCTTGCAGCACATTTCCACACACACAGCTATAACCACGAGCATGATAATCAACTATGTAAAGTTGCAGAATCCCTTACCGGTAGCAAATAAACAGAATCTGCTTGGTCTCTACAGAACCAAGCCACAGCTCTGCCACGTTGCCACATCTGACAGCCTAAACGTTATGCACAGCTGTATGCGACTGAGACATTTAAAGAGCCACCCAATCCTGGCTGGCATCTTTCTGCACAAGGGGGAGGGCGTGCAGCACCAGACAGCACTCCTTATTGCAATAAACAGGCAGGCAACTGCCAGTTACAAAAGGTCCAACAGTCAAGCTGCAAACTCCACTGACGGCTAACAGAGTGAAAACATACCTTGGCTCTACTCGTGGGAAGGAGCGACGTGACCGAGGAAACCCCCCAAGCACGCTTTCTTTCCACTCTTTGTATTCAACTAGACCGCAAGTAATTCAATACAACTCTTATTGTGCAGGATCATTCAAATGAAATGCAAATGAACTAGAACAAGTGGAGAACTATTTGAACACCTCTTACAGCAATGCCAGTGTTTGTGTGTGTGTGTGTGTGTGTGTGTGTGTGTGTGTGT
>NW_024582402.1:123816-140992 GCF_018398535.1 Haplochromis burtoni
GTGTGTGTGTGTGTGTGTGTGTGTGTGTGTGTGTGTGTGTGTGTGTGTGTGTGTGTGTGTGTGTGTGTGTGTGTGATGTGCAAACAGTGCTGTTAAGTGTGTCTTGCTTTTGGTAAAGACAAGAGTGAAATGACTTGTAAATCTAATAGACAGTCTTGCTCTGCACATGATTTCTTAACCAAACTCAGTAACCCAAAGAGAATCTGCTACACAATACAAGGCTGATCTCTCTCTATCAACACACATGGTAACATTTCAGAGCAGACGAGCAGCATAGAATTTGAACACAGCGTAGCACACACAGACACACACAGACACACACAAAACTAGGGAAAACAGTTTAACAACAACTATATAATTTAACCTCGTAACTCTCCTCGAGCTGCACAATAATACCATATCTGTAATTTCCATCCACTGTTTGCTCATCCTGTCATATGGAGGGAATGTAGTGAGTGCTCAAGTGATGCTCGGTTGAGTCACATTTTAACTTTGGGTTACACATCACCAGCTGCTAGTTTTGCCTCTTTTCTGTAAACTGGTTGTACTCAAAAGTGTGTTTTTGCCTCAAGTAGTTGTTTCTACCTTTATCAGAAAAGAAATTCTTGTATATTTTGCTCTCCTTTGCTGGAGGTTGCTAAGGTAGCCCCCCTTTTAGGTATTAAATTACTTAGGTGATCGGAGACCGACACATGGCTCTTTCTCTCAGACATGTCTGGGCTTGTGTCATCGCTGTACACAATAGGGAAGTTGATGCACGATGTTGATACGTCCTTCATGTCAAGGTATGGCACTTTTTTTTAATCACGTAAAACTTTATACCAGGACAGCATAGTATGGCATAGTCCTAATTGTAAACAGTGTTGGATGCAACAGTTTACTCTTTGTACAAGTAGTTAGAAGCTGATTACAATACTGAATAGTTAAATGCAGACACTGTACCTACAATTCTAGATAGCTACACTTTAGCCTACACTTTATAAAATACATCTAATCAATCTCATGTTATAAATCTATGACACTCTGAATGTAGAACTGGGCTTGATCAATATATGTAACTACTGTATATATGTAAGGTTACATCCATGATAAAGCAATAATGGTCAGATTTACATCAGCCAGACTGAAGTTGAAATCTTAAAACTAAATCTGAGAAATAAAAGCAACATTCACATGCTGCACTGTGCAAAAGTCTTGAGCCACCTCTCATTTCTTTAGATTTTCTTCCATGGAGAAAGATTTTCTGTCACAGTGGTCTTGAACATTAGTTATTCAGTCTTTCTGAAGGTCTTTCCAGGTTTCCTTTAAATATTGTCTGTTTTCAAATCATTGTTGATATCTGAGGAGGAGATCAGGAGAGAACAGTAAGTGTCTACAGCCATCTGTGAAACACGGTGGAGGCTCTGTCATGGTTTGGGGCTGAATTTCAGCCAGCGGTGTTTTGAACTTCGAAAAGTACTGTCTTTTCAGTCCACCATGAAAAACAATCTAGAAGGTGTCTTACTGGCAACTGCTTCATTTTTCAGCATGGTTGTTCTAAAAAAATACTGTCAGTGCAGTAAAAGCATATCTAAACAGAAAAAACACACATGCAACACTACCAGTCATGGATTGGCCTCCGTCGGCACCCAACAACGTTTTTTAAAATTAATTTGTAAGCAGCAACACATATTAGAAAAGGAAAACACCATGAAAGGTCCAGCACTCAAGCTACAAACTCCACTGACGGCTAACAGAGTGAAAACAGGCCTTGGCTCTACTCGTGGGAAGCCACGACGTGACCGAGGAAACCCCCCCAGCACGCTTTCTTTCCACTCTTTGTATTCAACTAGACCGCAAGTAATTCAACAACTCTCCTTGTGCAGGATCATTCAAATGAAATGCAAATGAACTAGAATAAGTGGAGAACTATTTGAACACATCTTACAGCAATGGCAGTGTTTGTGTGGGCTATGCTGGAGTGTGTGTGTGTGTGTGTGTGTGTGTGTGTGTGTGTGTGTGTGTGTGTGTTGGTGTGTGTGTGTGTGTGTGTGTGTGTGTGTGTGTTGTGTGTGTGTGCGTGTGCGTGTGTGTGTGTGTGTGTGCGTGCGTGTGTGTGTGCGTGTGTGTGTGTGTGTGCGTGTGTGAAGTGCAAACAGTGCTGTTAAGTGTGTCTTGCATGTGGCAAAGACAAGCTTGAAATGACTTGTAAATCTAATGGATAGTCTTGCTCTGCACATGATTCCTTGACCAAACTCAGTAACCCAGAGAGAATCTGCTACACAATACAAGGCTGATCTCTCCATAGCAACACACATGGTAACACAAATCTATTTCAGAGCTGGAGTGCAGTGTAGCACTTAAACAGACCGTAACACACACACACACACACACACACACACACACAAAACTAGGGAAAACAGCAATCAATTATTAAATGAGCTTCATGTTCATACTTACTGCCTGCGTATTTTGCCAGCTGCAGCCAAAAACTAAGAGGCCCCCACTGCTCAACACCTACCTCACTTCATTCAGCTTTATCAGAGATATACAGCGGTGCCACTCCTTCTAATGCGAGCTAGAATGTGAGCTGCCCTGTCTCTGACATTTAATTGTTCTGTCGGGTGTGTTTACTTTGAAGGTGTTGGCTAGCCCTCCAATGCATAGGCCAGTGGAAACATGGGCATCTAATGAGAGCAAAACAAACAGAGGCCCTACAACAACAATAGCAGGGAGATGACCGATAGAGAAAGTTTAAATGAACATAATGTTTCTCCTGGCATAAGCCTGCCAGTAAATCATAATGCTGTAAGCAGATCTGTCTACATCAATTGTTTCGAGTTCCAGCAGACAGCGTTACCTCAGCGTTATTACGGAGCCAACCCAAACACACACACACACACACAATGATAAGATAAACTAGTTTTTTAAAGAGAGCCAGAAGCTGAATTACCTCAACATTTCCTTAATTTAGACAGCTCAAGTGCACAAGCGTCCGGGTAGGATTCAATTAGAAATAAACGATCTCGGTTACAAGAAAAATTAAATGCCCGGAAAGGAGAAAAAAATTACATGCTAAACAAGAAGCTTTAAATGGAGAAGAGCAACATCTGGAGAATCAAATGTTTCCTCGCCCTCTTTTAAGGAAATAATCATTCCCCTGCTACTGTTCAGACCTCTTGCAAACACAACCACGCTAAATCCTCCAGACAGCGTCAACGAGACACAAAGTTGGTTGCAAGTGGCACTTTGATATATACTGTGTTGACCTAGATCATATAGAGTGATTATAACCATGTTGGACTGCCATTTGGCAGGAGCTGCACAAAAGGTTTTACTGTAATAGCTTTCCTCCTCTTTCAAGCCATCCATTCTGCAGTGACACATACAACCTTATGTTCTCCTGAAAGGTGGGCTGGCAATCGCCCGGCACACACACACACACGCATACATACTGCTACAGTACAGTAAAGCAGGCCTGTTGCATCCAACAAATGTGTGATGCGACAGGTCAAAGAGAGAAAGGTGACACCAGGTTATAAATATATTTTTTTATTTTTTTCTTCTCTTCTTTCTAGATCGACTTTTTATATTGGTTTTCCCTTAAGGGCAGTTTTATCCAGTGTAAAACTGACTGATTTGCTGCGCAGCCTCTAATGCCACATTGGGTAAACTGAGAAGACGTGAAATGATTAGCACATTGACAGGTTAGTTTGGTGACAGAAAATGAACAAGAAACTACTTAATAATTGATCATCGGTGCCATTTTTCTAGCAGAATTATAACTTATATCTTTCTTAAAAACATTTTAAGCTATATCGTTTTATTTGTGAAGACCTTTCTCTTGTGCTTGGATTTTGACTGCTGATCAGCTGTAACACATAGCTCCTCAGAAAATATAAGCTGACACTGGCAGGCCAATATCGTTGGGTGAGTTTAGCTATTTGCTAATTCATCAGTGCCGGCCTTTATAACAAACAATACATGGAAATTTTAAAAGTAAAGAAGAAACACCCTTTAACATCGTATGAGCGTTGACATCACGTGGTTTGTCCACCAAAGCACACTCAGCAACTTCCTGTTAGCAACACGTGTTTGGAGTGACACAAACACAGCAACCAGTGTAAATGAGTAAATAAATAACTACACATAACAAGTGTTAAGAAAACATGTTTATGTTTTGTGTTTGCGAAAGAAAAAAAATATCTGCCGATATATCGGAATGTCCGATTTTATCAGATCAGAAAAATAATAAGACTGAAATCTTTCACTAATTTAAAAGTTCTCATTAGTTTCATCTCTTTTAAGTTCCAATTCCTGTAAAATTTTCAAACACCCAAAGAAACTAATATTCAAACTAAAACAATCAGACAACCTACTCGGTGGAGATATTTAAGTGTATCTATAAAGGTGTGTCATTTCAGAATATTTTCTGGTTCCAGCCTCTTACATGGATTTGCTACTTTTCTCTAATCAGTATCGCTGAAAGTGGATCATTTGGGTGATCTGACCTGTTGTTTTAACAAAACAAAATTCTGAAGATGTCTCCTGATGCAATTGTTTGATTTTATCTTGTGTTTTTATCATTAATATTATTTTTTAAACTACATAAATTAGCTTAATGCCATAATTTGTCATTTATGGCATTGAAAAAGTGATGATAAGGAAAAGCTTGTAGAAAATGTTGTAGAAAATCTAAAAATCTGAGATGTTGCCCTACAATGCTCTATGAAAGTGCCAGGATGGATTCCCCCAGCTTGTGCTCCCACATGTCATCTTTGGTGTTCCAACAAGAGACAGAAGCCACGTTAATATAACAAAAAAGAGTGCAAAAAAAGGAAACCCACCTCGATTTCCATGACTCTGCATACAAAGCCTTGTATTTATTTTATCACATTTTAAATTTCAGACAAACCTCCTTTAATTCCTGGCATTGAATCAGACAAACTGTATCCCGATTAATCACAGGTGTCTGCTACGCACAGTGTTGGTATATACTCAAAAAAAAACAATTTATTAAAGGAAAGCAAATCCACTGGTGTTTATGTGCTACAATGTCCCTGCAGGGAATATCACCATAGCAGTAAGTGGCAGGCATTAGAGTACTTACACAGCCCGGCACAATAGAAGCAGCAACGCAGCTTTCAAAGCACAATGTTACTGAGGCAGGACACAATATCGTACTACCTGCCATCAGTTCAGTGGGCTAGCTATTGAGTTTCAGGGTGTGCTGATACTGTAACCGTATACACTTTATCGGGCTTGTTCTGTCACAAGTGTTTTGTTTAAGGGATTTCAGATGGGTGAGGGGGTATGGGTTGTCTCATTAAGGGTGAGTCAATAAGATGTAACCACGATCCCACAAACGTCTGCGGATAAATAAGCATTTCTCGCCGTACCAAAATACTTGGCATGGTCAACCTGAGCGAGTGGAAAAGGGCTGTTACTTAACAGAGTTTCATAGCAGCAGTTCCTCGATTGTTTTTCTTTTTCCTTCGTTCTTTCGTCCTCATTTCCATTTTCATGATTGAAACGGGATTGTGTAATAGTTGTGTGATAATAAATGTCTTGTTCACAGTGCCAATTACATGCTGGAAAGCTGCATACAAATGGGGATAATTACAATACATAACGGCATTTTGATTATTTTTGAGAGTGCACAAAGTTCATCGTATTCATCTTGCTTCTCGTTCGGAGGCTTTTTTGTAGCCCTGACTGGTGTCCCACTATGTGCGGACACCTCAGACCATTTCACAGCTTTCAATGCCTCTGTGGCTCTTGAAATCACTCAATATCACGTTGGCAAAGGATTTTAAGCTTATTAAAAATCCCAGATTCTTTACACAGTAATGAGCATGCACTTGGACTATTGTTCATTTAATCTTTATAATGAGTTTTTACACTATAATTAGTGCAATATTGGCTCATTTGCTATTATATAGAGATAATAGTTTCGCAGCATTCTTATGTTCTTCCCAAACATTGTGTTTTCCATTCTTGTTCACTTGTTTGTGATTCACATTAATGTTTAACTAACTAACCAAAGACAACTGATACCTGGTGAACAACATATCACCTGTACCTTCATCTATGATGCAGTGACGCCAGCAGCAGCACCAGAGCCGACCGTCATACTTCTGGTAATAACTTATAACATTATTTTTTAGGGATCTGGAGATCAAAGCAGACTCTGTAGTATGGACACAACTGTAATATTATGCATCTAGAAAAGGTAGAGACGCTACTCTTGATTTTCCCTGTTTTTCCTTCCTAGCAAGAGCCTGTGAAGTTGTTAACTTCAAGGAAAAAAGTGTACTTTTCCTGAAGCCACTTGGTCATTTTTGGACGTTTTGCTGACGCTCCAAAATCGAGCCAAGTTCAGAACAGTCGTGTCAAGGTGGTTCGATATAACACCTTTTGCAACTGGTGCCAGCTCAGCCTCAGAAAACAGCTGTGGCATTTTAAAAAGGAGCCTCTTGGTGAGATTTAGATGCTGCTGAGCCCTCATCAACGCCTTCCTGTTCCTTTTTTTTTCCTGTCCTGTAAAAACTTCACCTTGACAGCAGTGGGAGGAAATGCTGAAGGGGGGGGAGGAAATAACAAAGGTGGCAACTAACTTAATAATCATTTTAAAATGAAACAAAAACCTCCTAGGTCCATCGGTACACTCAGTCATGATTCAAGAACTAGATTTCTCAGTGTCACTTTTAAAAGAGTACTCGGTGTGCTGCGGGGGAACATCATCAGCAATCATTATCATCAACAATCCGGTTTAACACTTTCCAATTTATCTTTGTCTGCCTTATCTTTTCCTTCTGTCCAAACTACAATAAAACTCCTTACCCTCCAACTTTGAGTAGCCTAAAGAACATCAAGTCGCTGTTTTATCAGCGACTTTGGAACAAATGGCTAACTGGATCAAGAAGCATTCATAGTTCTTTAAATTTCCCACCCCCTCCTTCTTTTTCCCCAATTTTTTGGGGATTTTGACAGACATACGCACATTCCACTTGTTGTTACCACTTTCACTTCTGATGTCTGTTGAGTTGTTATAACTCACTCCTACCCTCAGTTATTCCCATTTTTTATTTTTTGTACCCAGTCGACATTTCTGTCCTCTTGATTTGCCATCTGTTGTCAAATGCAATAACTGACTTTCTTTTAAACAAACAAACAAAATGCTACATATTTAGTCGTCTTAATACAGTGTGGAATGCACTGTCGCTGTTGGGAGAGAGATCTCTGCGAGCAGGAACATGCAGCAATGTATGAAGTGAGTGTGCTCACAGAGCCAGGTATCAGGGCCTAATAACATTAAGCTGAGCACTGACTCTACTGTCTCAGAGCCAAAATATAAAAATGTCCTCATGTTCTGTGGAAAACACAAACCTCCCTGTTTCTAATCAGCGCCATTTGAATATTTCTAATGTACTGCCTAAAACAACACCGCAACATGGAACAGGTGTGTGCGCGCGCGAGTGTGCGTTTGGTGTGTGTGTTTTTGGACTTGCATGCGGACGCTTGTGTGTGACCACGCGAAATAAACAAGCTTCCAGGTAAAGAAAGGAAACACAGAGTTGGTTATATGTGCGGTAGTTTCGCGCATTCTGTTAAAGCCACCTAATAGATTACTGAATGACGATTCGCACACGAGTGCGCGCACCGAACGCGTAGGTTAATGTGTTCTATCAAAAATCATATCGCAGGCGTGGTCATTCACTGAAAATCTTAGGAGCAGTTTATTTTGTCATCTGGAGCTGTCTCCGAAACCGCATGATAAAATGTGGAGAGGAGGGGAAGGGAGTAGGGGAGAAAAATCTACCTTGTGGAGGTCTATGCGTATCCTTTCCTCTCCTTTATGTGGACTCTCGGGCCACAGGTGATAGCTCGAGCCGTAGTTGGGGCTGTCTTTGCTGCTGTTGCTGCCGGTAGTCGCGGACGAGTTCCCCGCGTATGCCTGTTGTGTTACCGGGGGGGTTACGCGGGAGTCGCGGTTGTTTGGCTGGTCGCTCTGCGCGGTGATCCTCCCAGACTTATTGCGGTCTTGTTCACAGTGCTGCGGACGCTGGGGACAGAGCCCCAGTGCGCCTTGCTGCCGCTGCTGCCGCTGCTGCTGCTCTTGCTGTTGCAGCAGTGGAGCCCGATGAGTCCTACATAGCTCTCCTGAGTCGCTGGCGCAGTAGTTGATAGGCAAGCTGCTCCCCACCAGTAGCTGTTGCTGCGCTCGTAATTGTGGGATCTGTTGCTGCTGCTGCTGCTGCTGCAGGTCCTGAGTCTGAAACTCGAATGCTCTCCTAGCCTCGGTTGACTCGCATACATTTAAAGAGCGCCCTTTCTGTGAGTTTGCACGGATTTCTTCAGGGGAGGGGTCTTTCTGCTGGAGTCTTAAATGACAGTGCTGCTGCTGATGCTGTTGCTGCTGCTGATGCTGTTGCTGCTGCTGCTGTTGCTGCAACAACTGCCTGTGGTCTCGGTGCCCTCCTGCTCCTCCTCCTCCTCCCCTGCAGCGTTCCACGATGCTTGCCTGTTGGTAATTACTGGCACTCCTTCGGAGACGATCCCCCCTCTTAGATTCCCGGGAAAAGAGCAGAGAGGAAGAGGACGACGTTGGTGGCGGCGGAATAGGCGGCGGAATAGGCGGGGAGGGATGAGGTGGGAGAGGCTGGAAAGGATGGGACTGGTTTTGAGACAAGCTCGCCTCCTGCTCTGAAAAACTGCAGTGGCAGCTCGGAAAAACGGGCTGCTTCTCTGACTGCGGCGGCGGAGGCTGCTGCTGCTGCAGCTGAGAGCCGGCCGGGGCCCAGGGATCCTGGTGCAGGTGTGCCGGCTGCCCGGTGTTAGGTTCACTGACTCGGTGTGAAGGTCGCTGGGCGGTGTCGTAGCTCGCCAGAGGTAGAGGGTCGCCGCTGTGAACAGGTCTCCGAGAGGGCTGGCTCAGACAGGGGAGCTCCTGGAGGCTCTGGCGATGAGCGGCGGTGGTAGAAGTGCGATCTCGGTGGTGAGAAGAGGGCGGGGGCGGCAGGCTGAAAACAGGCGCGACTTGGTCTCGGCTCTGCTTGCTGTTTCCTCGGTTTTCGTCGGGGATTTGGTGCTGATGGACAGCTCCCGCGTACCGATGCCGCATCCCCTTGATCGCCTCGTCTCGCTGTGGTTGCTCCTTTGCCGTGCAGAGCTCCGACACCCGTTCATTGCGATCAGTCCCAGCAGAATAGGACCGACTTGTATCATTGGTAGGTTTGACCAAGACCTGCCTTAAAACGTCACTATACAGCCAAAACACCGCCTTCGACTCAATATCGGTCCATTCCCTGCCATGCGCACAGGTTGCAGCAGATCGATCACTCCCGAGTGTTAAAGATTGGCCTATTACAGGAGCGGGACTATGCACGAAAGGTGTTTAAATCCCGCACACTGACGGGTCGATCATGTTAAGCCACTGCGGACCTAATGCATCGAGTTTGTCAGTGTTGCCATAACCGCCTTGTATAATCAGAAATCACTTTTTTACTGCTACGTCACCCATATCCAACATGCCCACATACATCCCGAGCGTCACTAAAATTTATGACCAACTCTGCATGATTGCCTTGTTCGTAAAGTATCCGCATGTTTAAGGGGAAAAACACGACGGCAACAATTTGTGTCTGTTTGCACATCACATTTCCACTTGTTGGTCCATGGAAAGCACATAAAATCAACAGGCGTGTAGCCGATTACCTCATGCTATACAGCACAAGCCTTGCAGTATGGAATTTAATAATTCATGTGCATAGTTTTTGTATTACCAGGCAGAAATATTAAGAATGGGTGCTGCATTCAGAGCCCGCAGTCACCTCTCGCAGGCTGCCGTGTGTGACGCGCAGCTCGCAGCTGTTGCATGCTCTCACTAAGACATTGTACAGGCTTCACTGTCACAGCTGTGAGGGGATCGGTTAGATGGAGACAGAGAGAGGGGCTGGGCGCAGACGGCGTTGGTGCTGGAGGAGTTAGGACACGCATTTCTAAAATAGCCTATACTTGCCGGGGTGTCAAGTGGCCAGAGGACTGTCCGTCAAATATCTGTTAGTGCCATGCAGCTGTGAGGATTACTCATCCCATAATAGACAACTTGAAGTACATAAGTTCAGATATAGCCTATGTATATTTTTAAAGTCTGCCTATTTAAAATAGCCATATGTAGAGAAAAAAAAGTATTCTACACGTCAATACTTGTAAAACCCTGTTGGCCAGCTGTGCTGTAAAGGAGGGATAGTAATACAAAGAGAGATTTCATTTAATTTTTTTTTTAATTGTTGGAAAATACCCCTTTGATTTAGTAGGACCATTACATTTTGTTGCTTTGGTTGGAATTTATTATAGAACTGAGGTCTATTAAGTAAGTACATGGATTTTCTTCTGCAGCACGTTTAAAGCTTCTCCTTCAGAGGAGCACATAAAAATAGAGTAGCAATAAATTGCAGCATGGGAATGCATTGGGGATTAATCAGTAGAAATAAATGATTTCAGAGAAAACAAACCCATCGGGCCAACGTGCTTTAATGAAGGCCACTTGCACAGGTGTTGTGCTTTTGTCTTGTCTTGAACCCCTGATTGTGAAACTTCTCGACATTTGATGGTCAGACATTAGAAGTCTTGGTGCAGAATAGTGATAAGAAATAATAGATCAAAGACTGAAACTGTTCTAGGAGTAAGATATGCCTTTTACAGGACTTTGATCCTATATGCTGTGTGGAAATCTGTCTATTAAATTTGTTTCCTATTGTCCCAGGTAAACAGATTGCTTTAGAGTTGTGTCTGTTCAACTGATTTGTGTTGTAAATCTGGGATTCTACAAGGGTGGAGGGATGTTTTCCTTTCTTTCTTTTCTCTTTTGCTTGTTATGCCCCTCTGTGACCCCTATTTTCTTTGTAGAGGCAGCAGCAACTTTTTTGGCAGCTTTGAGAATTATTCATCCAATAATAGAAAACTTGCTAAAAAAAAAAGTTCTCATAGATTTTTTAAGTCTGTCTATTAAAAATACTCCCCTGAAGAGTTATAGGGTGTTCTACTGTATAGTACTGTATAAATTTACCAGCCAATTTGTTGTGGACACCCATTCAAGTGCTTGTTAACATGAATATCTAACAAGCCAATCACATAGCAGTAACATTTAGGCATGTAGACGACCTGCTGAAATTTAAAGCGAGCATCAGAATGGAAGAGAAAAGTGATGTAAGTGACTCTGAAGTGCTGATCTGTGTGGGATTTCCCCACACAAACATCTCTAGGGTTTACAGCCAATGCTAAAAAAAAAACAAAAAAAAAAAAACAGACTGCAATGAGCAGCAGTTCTCTGGGTGAAATGACTTGTTGAGAGCAGACAATCGAAATTATCCAGAAGAGTATCTCTGAATAACACATTGAACCTCCAAGCAGATCAGCTACAACACCTGAAGACCACATCTAATGAGATGCTTAGAATCAGGAACTGAGGCTACAGTTCATAAGGGCTTGCTGAAATTGCATAACAAAAGACTGAAAACACTGTTGCCAGCCTCAGTTTGTCCTGTACAGTTTGGATGGCAGGGTCGGAATTTGGATTAATCAAATTGAAAGCCTGGATCCGCCCTGTCCTAATGGTTCAGGCTGGCAGTGATGGTGAAATGGTGTGAGGGATATTTTCTTGGAACATTGGGCTCCTTAGTACCAAGTCAACATCATTTAAACACCACAACCTACCTGAGTATTGCTACTGAATATATCAATCCCTTCTGACCACATCTCCTCTGATGGCTGCTTCCAGCAGGATAAATCTCCATGTCACAAAGCTCAGATAATTTTAAATTGGTTTCTTGAACATGGCATTGAGTTCACTGTATTCAAATGGCCTCCACAGTCACTAGATCTCAATCCAACAGAGCACATTTGGGATGTGGTGGAACAGGAAATTTTAATCTTGGATGTGCAGCTGACAAATCTGCAGCAACTGTGCGATGCCAATCTGTGGAGCAAAATGAGGATGCTTCCAGCATCTTATTGAATCTATGTCATGGAGAATATAGACAAGTCTTAATGCATTTATTAGGTACACTAGCAAGGTGTACCTAATAAAGTGACCAGTGAATGTATGTGTACATTGAAACTGGTCTTCACAGGGAATTGTTGAATTGAATCAGGCTTGTGGGCTTTGTCCACTTCACAGTCAGTATGCAAAGAGGGTGAGTGAACCTTTTCACTGTGTGGACATGTGACTGTTGTATTGAAAAAGACTTCTGCATGCTTTTGTAGTTTCGTGGTCTGATGCTAGTATGTAAAAGTGTAGGCACAAACAACTCAAACACAGCATTTTAGCCAAGAGAGAGAAGCGGAGACTGAGCCAAAGAGACAGGAGAGGATAGAGGATGGAGATGAAGACGCAGCCAACTTTTACATCATACATTAGCCATTCTTAATAAGTAATAATCCTTCCCTTAAAGCTGGCTCAGCCATTTGAAGGTTTGATGGGTCCGAAGACTGCAGAGGTGGCACACTTTGCCTAACAACTGGAAGAAAGCTGTGGTACACTCTGTTTTATAGCTATGTCTATGTACTGCAGGAATTTGGAGTAGAGCTCTGGCCAAGGCTGCATTAGAAACCTGAGCATTTTCATTAAGTAATTGGTCGCTGTGACCTGTGTGAGTTCCTAAGCAAGATGGAGTTTCATTTGCTAGTTTGGGAAGCAATGTTACTGCTTCCACGTGAATAATTAAACCAAACTTTACAACTGCTGGACACACACAAACACCCATCCACCAACCAGCCACACATGCCAAAACCCACACTTTATATCTCAGTTTTCCTTTTTTTCTCCCTTTCTCCTGGTCCAGACCTGCAAAACAGCATATTGTGTGTCCTCGTCTCTGTCGGGTACTGTAGGGAGACACTGTGACACTAAAATGGTAGAGGAGGAAACATGGAAGAGGCCAGTGGCTGCAGCATGTAACACAGGAAGTAGATAAGAAACCTGTAATTACAGAGAAAGAGAAAACCAACCAGGGTGAAGCAGAGAGATGTGTAAGAATTTGTGTGTGCGTGAGAGAGAGGAAGAAACTGATAGTGTGTGCATCTGTGAGAGAAACTGGACAGAGAGAGAGAGAGAGATATCTAAAAGAGCAGGTGCACCAACACAGAACAGATCAAAAGAGTTCAATTGAAAAGAAGAGGAAAACAAAAAATGTGCTGTACTGTGACATAAACCAAAAAATGATTATACACAGGTACAGAGATTAGCCATTAGCAAAACACCGAAAACATCCACACTGAAAGACACGTCATACCTGTTTCTAATGTTCTTTGCATCTCACTATGTTTGGTGTAATATATCCAATAGCATTTATTTAATATTAATGTGACAAGCTTTACATTTACAGTATTAGGTAAACTGATGTGACTTTGACTGAAGTGTTTGGGACGACTTGCTCAGAGACACTTTAATTGAGCACATGTGGGTCCAGCTCCTTGTTACCAGCTGCGACACTATAGCAGGTATTGTTTTCAGCTTGTGTGTCTGTGTTTGGTGTTTGTGTGTGTATATGTGTACTTGTGTCATCACTGCAAAACAGCACTCTGCTCCTGGTGACGTTTACTGTAACGTGAACTAACCTAAAGGTGGTTTTAACTGCTTTAGCATAAAGTACATCTACGAGGGGCTGATTATGCACACCAAAATGGTTTGTACAACAAAGCTGAAGACAAATGGACATCACATCCTCTGTCATAAACTGTCATAAACAGAGGGAGATGCAGCAACTGTTTGAAAAGATTTTATGGAAAAAGCCTTGAAAAAAACAAAAATTCTTCGCTCCTATACCAGCGTAAATGTGGAGGTATGGTCTGAGTGAGGACACTTGATGTGCACCCTATTAAAAAAAAAAGCAAAGAAAAAAGGAGAGAAATCACACTGAAGGAAGTCAGCTGTTAATGGAGTTCTTTCAAAATAAAGGTACAACTAACAGGTTACGAATAGTTTAGCTAAGAGCAGTTTAGGCTAAGGTTTGCTATATAAAGCTTAGCAATACTAACATCAAATAGCATTAAGCTTAACTGTATGTTGGACCAGTGGTTCAGAGAACCAGAGAAGAAGAAAGAAGTAGGCCTGTGTTGGACTAGTGGTTCTCAACTGGTGTACAAAGAGGTAAACGAGGCATTTTGAGGTACATTTTAGGGTAATGAGATAGCATATTAAAACAGTACAATGACAATGCTTCCTTAACTTTAGATAAATGGGTGTAGGTTGATGGCAATGGATACCTGTGTGCACTCTCACAAAAGCTTTCATGCATTACTAAATCATCCAGAATATTCACAGCAGCATCAGACGTGCTGTATGTGGCCCGTTTAACTTTTGTGTTCCATAATACTAAAAACAGTAATAGAAAACGGATGTTAGACCAATTCACATCTCATAAAGCTGATTTAATCTGGTGAATGTTAACTTATTTCTATTAGGCTAATTTAACTTTAATGTTAGACCTTCATAAAAAAAATGTTTTGAGACTTACCTAAACTTTCATCAGTTATCATGAATATAATTACATTATTTAAAATTAGTGCGGTGTGCCTTAATGATCAGGTGTCACCACTGTTGTGTCTTAGCACCAAAACAAAACCGTGTAGCAGATAATGAGCAAAAATATATGATACAGACTACACATTCTGCACGCTGTGAAATCAGGGCTGAAATGGAGGAGATTTTAAACTGTCCAGAGTTATGGACATTTCATAGAGGCCAAAACGGAGAGAAAACGATGCGTTTTCAAACGAAAACGCATTAGTGTGGACGTAGCCTCAGGGAGGAGCAGCCATCTGCCACACCTGGTTGGAGGTGAGACGAGGAAGAGCATACAAGAGACACGCTGTGGTAGAGGACCCAATCAGGGTGATACTATGAGGTCTTTAAAAGATAAGATGAGGCCTGATTGTTCAAGACTTAAAAAAAAAACAAAGAGAAAAAAGCCAAAATCTCATTTCAGCGTGCACACCTTACAGTGGACGGCAATACTGTAACAATGAGACTTTATTTATTTTCCTCTTATACCTTACATGCATTGAATAATTTAGCATTTTGCAACCTTTTGCCACTCGTGAAATTCTGACAGATTGTCATAGATCTGGGAAAAATGTGGATTAGTTGTTATTTAACAGTGTAGTCTGATTCTTGTCATTGCTCTCTTGTTCTGCACAGAGGCCTTACCACCAATTGAAATCCAAATTAGTCACTAAAGTAATTGCAAATCAATAATATTGCAGCAAGCTTTGTCAGTGGTGTAATTTTGAGAATAAAAAGTGATTCTGCATCCTAAATGACCAAAAACTCATCAAAGTCGCCAACAGTAAAAACAAAAATTGCACTGCAGAATTTTCATGTTACTGTGACAATTAGGGAAACACACACTCACGTACACCTCTATCAACACAGATTAGGCAATTTAAGAGAACACCAACTTTGAAGTAAAACGAGTGCACGAAATATAAAGGTAAAGGTCTCCACCAAAGATCTAAAATAAAGTTACACTTTAATTCATTGCTTTTAGGGTATGGCTTAGTGAGAAAACCCTTTTTTTTCCTTTTATATTTCAAATAGCAGTCGTAAATGACTTTATCACTGCACAAGCACATCGGAAGGCTGTTATAAAGACAACGCTTATAGTAAATATCATATGTAAACAATGTCGTTAAGTTAAGCAAAGGTTTCCAAATCACTTCTTTCCACATCAACTTCTCCACATTGTTACTTTTTTCCATTATAATGGCTGAGTGTATGGGAGCCATCTTGATATTCACTGCATGTTATTTCTATGGCTGTCATCTCACTCTAAAACTACTTACTGGGACAATGCCTCAAAGCCAGACTTTGGTGCAGTGGAAGCAAAAGTAGGCCTTTATACAGTGACCAGTGAATAATGTGACACATATTCTGCGGGACCAGTGCAGCTTGCCCGTGCTAATGCTGATATGCTCCACACATGATGAACTACCTGTGATCCCAGAGATTAAAAAAAAGAAAGAGTCGTGACTCAGTTCAGCTGCAGCATTAACACGCTCGTGGTGCAGTTAGTGTGAGATGATACCAAGGGGCAGGCTCGACACAGCGCGTCTGGGAGATACAGGCTGCCAGCCGCGGCAGTGGCGGTGGAAGGGCCCCGTGCCCAATGGTGGAATTTATCTCTGACAACTAAGATCATTAGTCAGATTTGCTCCACCACTCAAATGACTAAGCAGCTTTGCTATCATTCAGGAGGAGGCAGGTACCGGAAGAGTCATTGTTAAATATCAGCTGACATGTTTGCATCCCACTGTCCCATAAATGAGCGGAGAGTCCTGCAAGGCAGACAACTGTGATGAAGTGTTTTCTATTACTGCCACGGAAAGGGCCAAGGCACAAGGAATGATGGAGTGGCCCATGCAGGCAGCAGCTGGAATGAACAGACATGCCAGGTACCATCCGAGATGAGATGGGATCCCATTTAAGGAATTGAATAAAGGAATACCACATCCAGGGTGGAGAGACAGAAGAATGAGTGTTCTCATCCACCTCCAGAATATAACCCAGAAGCCAATTAGTCCCCTTGAGCCACAAAAAACAAACAAAACAAAACACACACACATATACGTTCAGTGAGTAACACGTTGATATAACCGTTTCTATTGATTTAGTGTAGTATTATATTTGCTATAGTGTGTAATGTTGACATTATGAGTAACAAAAAACCTTTTTATTTTAGTAAGATGACAACTAGACACAGCAAAATCCTCGCATGAATGTGACACCTACTGCCCTTTAGCTTGTTTATCTCCGCCTGAGACGTTATCACATTTGCTTTAAAGTGCTGTACGTCATACAACTTTTAAATCTGATCAAGGTGTGGCCGTGTTAATGCAGTAATGACAGAAGTGTCACTGGACTTTGCCTGACGCCGAGTCCGCGTGACGTCTTCTCGGCTCACAAACACCAAACACCTGCCCCGCATTTTCTGGTCTGGCCTTTGCAGGAGCACTGGGCCATCACCCTCTTTTCACAGAGCACAGCATTGCCACCGCACTAAATAGAGCAGTTGACGATGAGGGGAAGTGAAAGAGAACAAAGAGAAAGATAGAAAAACACAGGGCAAGGTCCATTTATAATGCAGCCTGGTGTGTGTGTGTGTGTGTGTGTGTGTGTGTGTGTGTGTGTGTGTGT
>NW_024582402.1:141012-157865 GCF_018398535.1 Haplochromis burtoni
GTGTGTGTGTGTGTGTGTGTGTGTGTGTGTGTGTGTGTGCTCCTACATAAGTGTAAAGCTAGTTAAGACATGATATTTAATTGTATGTGTGTGCGCACACGTTCCAAACATGTGCCTCTGGACGTGTGTTTGTGCATCAGTGTGTTCTTGTGAACAGATGTGCACACTGGTGCACCACAGTGTGGGCGGATGGGACCAGCGTCTGACTAGAGAGGCTCACTTTGTCCAGTTGTAAAATATGGTGATGAGAGATAGAGAGGCGAAAGCTCATCACTAATGCAAAGGTTCAAAGACTTGGTCCCTGTCTCATCATCAGAGCCGCAACAAACACAAAGGAGATGACCAACTGACCCCCCCACCACCACCACCACTCCATATTATCCACAGCAGGAGGAGATGGACTGTGCACTACTCTGTGAAAGGCTCATCTTATGAAACCTACCTTTAGAACACACACTTAAAGCCACCTAATGTAAGGACAGCAAATTGTAAATAATGGCGCACACGTGCAGCATTAGATTATCTAATGCAAGAGGATATACCTTTATATCCCACTCTGCACACCAGTGAGAAAGAAACTGTCCATTCCTAGTTACTCAGTATAGGTGTGTGGCAGATAAGAAGCTTCTGCTCTGCAAATAAAAAAAAGAAAGGGGGGGGGGGTCATGCACTACTGCTGCAAGGTGTGAAAATGCAAATAAAGGGAGACCCTGCAATTGGAATTTCATCCTGCAATCTTTTCAAACCCCGTCCTTTTGAACTGATGCTGATGGGAAAGAGAATGAGCAGGAAGGCAAAGAAATAAGGAATACCAGGAAAGAAGGGGAGGACGTACCTTTTATTTGATAGAGATTGCACAGGAGCTCTCCTTGGAAGACACATCAACGATGATTATAAATGACAGAAAGAAAATCAATAGTCTCCTGCTAAGAATAGGGGCTCCCCCAGTCATTGCCGTCTCCTGTCGCGTGTAGCATGGAATGGAAACGGAGGAAACACGTTGTGAAATTTTGCAAGCAGCTTATTGTTACAGCTGCTGGCTGCTCTCGTTTCTTTGCGCCTCGGTATTTTCCCCTCTTCCAACTGTTTGTGCGCTCACAAAACGCGGCTTCTGCTACGGAAAGTGTCCCCCTCTTCTTCTTCTTTTTTGAAGAAAAAAAAACTGATTTATTTTACTTTTTTTTTTTTTTTTGCCTTGAGTGCTCAGTGAAAGCTCATTCCCATTCTCTGAGTCACGAAATTAATTATAAGGAGGGACGTTTTAATAGGATTTAGAGAGGAATCGATACCATTTGGACTTTTTTTTTTATCAATTCAAGGCGATGAAATAAAATCTGACACGGTGTGGGTCTCGTGGATAAAAACAGAGATGTGAGCCAGGGCAAATCATGAAATGTGCTGGATGGGGACTGATGTGTGTGGGGGGGGAGGGGGGTGACCTTGTGTGAGCTGACTCCCCCACCCGCCCCACACCTCCTCCTCCTCCTCCTCCTTCTTCTGAATTGATGCGGGGATTCCTGGTGCTATTTTTAGCCTCTCGGTCGTGGAGAGCCGTGCGTGGGAGGAGAGAGAGCGAGAGAGGGAGAGAAGAGGCAGCGGGAAGAGGAAGAGGAGCAGCGGGTGGATGAGGAAGAGGGAGAGATGGAAGAAGGAGAAGAGAGGAGAAAGAGGTGAGAGGGGGGTATTTGCATGGAGGGGGGGGAGGGGGGGGGGTGCCCATGCGGACTTCAACTGGAGCAGCATCCACACACAAAGCTCCACGCTGTGAGGGCTCTGAATCGTGACCAGACAGCCAGGAAAAAACAGAAAAGGGAGCGCCGTGTCCCCCCCCCCCCCCCCCCCACCCTATACAAGTGTTCACACAACAGACACAGAGAGAGAGAGAGAGTGAGAGAGAGAGAGAGAGAGAGAGAGATGTGTGTTGATTAAGCAGCGATGATAATAATGAAAATGTCTTAGTTGTCACTTTAAAAAATTTTTAAAAATTTTTTTTTTTTTAAATTTTTTTTTCAAACACCAGCCTTAAATTAGGTCTTTGAGAAAGATGGAGGAAGAGAAACCGCGCAGAGGTGCATGACATTACATGAGAGTGATGTGAGAATGATCAGCTACAGTGCACGGTAATAAATGCAATATTTAAAAAATATACAGAAATAAATACTTTAATACTTAATCACATTATTGTCATTTTAATTCAATCTAAAATTACTGGATGAGATTAAAGTCTCAGCTGTGTGATGTTGTATCAGAGGCAGGTGTTCTGCTTTAAAAAGGGGAATTTAAACTGAGCAAACCTTTGCATCTGATTGTGTTTTATCCCAACATTTAAACTTGGTCACACCACTAAAGATTTCTATTTAATTCTTCGATTTATTTCACTCCTGTAATTGCAGCTGAACTCAGCATTTGGCTTTGACGGGAAAATTATGTGCAATTTTCCTTCAGTAACAAAAAAAAAGGGGGGGGGGGCATTAATGCACACCATTAATAGCCTCAGCTCTTGCGTTTCTATACAGCACGAACCCAGCAAATTAAGTCATACAATTAGCTGCACAGACTGAAATCACGAGGAGAGGAGAGGGACGCTTGGCATATGGAGAGAGGTTTTATTATTTATCACCAGAGGACTATTTTTAGCTCGCGCTGCGCTGTGTTGGCGTCGCGGTGTTTCCGGGCACGTTGTTGGCAGGCTTCCCCGTCACCCGTAGGTCACACGGTGGGGAGATCCATACATGCCATACTGCAATGAAGGGGGGATTTAAAAAAAACATGCAAACGTCACAGAGAGGACTCCTGCTCAGCCTGCCAGCTTCATCGCAGGCGTGCAAATACTGACAGAAACAAAAGCAGGCACCTTCACCGGGGTAGGAATGCGTCAAGGAAGAAAGAGTAAATCAAGTAGACTCTTGGGCAAAACAGCTTTTTAAATACAGTAAAGCTCTTCTTTTATTTAATGTTATTATTTCCAAAATGGCCTTCAAAAACAATACTCAGTAAATAGTCACTAATATTGCTTTTATATGGCAGAACAATAAGCTGCAGGCAAGTTTTTTGGCATGTGAGGTAGAATTCAAGTATGATGCATTAATGACAATTTTCAGTTTTCTTTCCCTACTTTTATGCCATTTTTTGCATCTTTTGCGTGCTGTGGAACCACCTGATTAGATGTGGGCTGGTGAACTTAGTGTAAAAGGAATCGATGGAGTTTCTACAAAGGAGAAACTGGACAAACGTTTATGAGAAAAGTGCATTTACGGTTGAACGCATCCACCTAAACTGGGAAGCAAAGAGGACGAATGCATGCAGTGAACAATAAAATGAATTATATAAAGCAAAAAGACAAAGAGAGAGAACAATGGAGGTAGTGAGGAATGAAAACAGGGTTGCCTGATTGAGGGGGAGGACGGTGGAGGGACAGGGGAGCGAGACAGATAGAGTGCATTAGGAATGATTGGAGAGGAGCGATACAGAGAGAGGAGTGGATGGGGTACATTCAGATGTTCTGGATGATAATTCTGCCTTGTGTCGTAATGAAAAAATCCTGATGCTATCTGGATGCTGGAAAAAGCTGCCCCCCCCCCCCCCTTCCTAGGAAGAGAGTAAAGCCACTTTAGATATAGCATCTCTTCACTACCAAAGTTGTCCCCAAGGCATGGAGTGGTTGCAGGCCTGTGCTTGCTGCCTGTTGCACTGTCTGCCCTCCATCTATTCTGCATGGATGTCTGGATTTCTGCCACCCAGCCTGCCTGAATGTCTTCTTATCCGTCAGTCTCCATGCGTCTGTCTGTCACTGTCTGGCCAGCTGTTTGTCCATTCTGTGTATTATTTGTATTCCACGTGTATCTCCGTGGTCCAGCTTTTCTCCGTTTCCTCTCTGACAGACTCCCTCCCTCTCACGTCTGTCTGCATGTTGACGCTAGGTGCCTCTGTCTATTTGAATACCTCCATTTTGCTGGACGTCTTCGCTGCTCACTGCCTGCTGCATGCCAGGCGGCCTGTCTGCTTCAACGCCTCGTTGCCTCCCCTCGGCTTCAGGAAAAAAGACGAAGCTGCTGCCACACCCAAAAACAACATTAGGCCTACTTTGTTGGTCACGATCTAACCTTTAATTTGTGAATTTACAGCTTAACAGCTCTGTATGTGTATATTTGAGTAACTGTGGCTAATTTAAAATGGAGCTGAGGGAAATGCAGAACAATGACACAGACACAGTCCTAATTAAGGAATTAAAGCAGCTTAGGTTTATTACGTGACAAGGTCCATTCATCTGAGAGTTTAACCGTGCACCTTGAATTTGCTGTTCAGGGTGCAGTTTGAAACTGACCTCATGTTCATAGTCTTTAAGCATGGTGAAATATCAGCCATTAACAGCATTGTTTTTAACCTTCAAGGGACCTTCAGCTGTATTTTTTCACCGATTCCTTGAGGCTACAGAGTATTTTTGCACGCAATTGCTAAACTGGTGAGACAGCCACATCTAGCTTTTGTGAAACTAAATTTATTCATTGATTTTTGCTGCTTATAAAAAGAAAAATATCCATTTTGATAAAGGGGCATTTTGGAGGATTTCAGTTGGTGATTTGAAACTAAATTTGCAAGCGTTGTAGCTCAATCAAATCACCGTGGAGAAAACAACCCATCAAAACGTAGTCGTGACAGCTAGTAAAGCAGATATTTATAACTGTTACGTAAGTTATGATGCTGCTTTTAATAGAAGTGACGACTGTTAAAAAACAGACAACATCTGGCAAAAGAAATGTCATAAGTTTTAGTTTTCTGCCTTTAACCTCTATCTGGTCAACATCACTGCCGTGTAGTTTCTGCCCTCTGCTTACTTTTAAAGTCAGATTACAGTAAAAGACCAAGTCTGCATTAAAATGCTATTTTACAGTCTATCTAGTGTAATTAATAGCAACAGTTTCTTACTGTAAAACGTCTTTGGCTCAGTGTGCCATATATATGAAGATACTACTTAGTGTTCCTAATGTTATTTCCATTAAACAGTTCATTACTTTAATATGTAACATGGAGCTACAAAACCTCACACCTGCACCCAGAATTCAGTTTCACATCTTTCTTAAAATTATGACAAGGTATCAGTTTTGTCTATATTCCCCTGCTCGTTGCGATGGATGGTTACAGGAATGCTGCTGTGTTGATGTGATTAATCACCACAGGTGTCTATTCTCAGGTGCACAAACACAGGAAACTACATAACGCATGCACGACTATCAAACTCTAAACACCAAATTTGAGCTGAAAGAGTCGTCACAGCTTTTCCAAATATAGATTTAAATTAAAATGTTTACATTCCTGTCAGTTTGTGCACAAAGAAAAAAAGCTGTGTACATCCAGAGCATCAATTATATCCAGATGATTTTTACAAATAATGCCACGTAACTGAAGAAAATTTATTTTAGTTTTACAGCAATTTGTTAAATGGTAAGACAGAGTCAGCAGGTGTTTGATTTAATGCCTTGGCTTTAATGAGGGCGTGCTGCACACAGCAAAATACTTACTTAGACTGGACGTAAAACAGTAGCGAATCCTTGTTTTTGGATGGTGCTGGAGCTTCTTCCAGACTGCTGTGTTTTGGATCTGATGCTGTTTGTTCTTAATGGGCCAGACAGATGTGGTTGCTATCCATCAGGCCACATCTTCCATGTGTCACTAACAGTCTATTTCCCCGTGGTGCTGCCTCTCTTTAAAATGTGTCACTTTATTGTTCTGATTTCTCTTTCTTCTCCTGGGAGTGGAATATGATTTCACAGAACATTAAGTGGATGGGATCTAGGGGAATAGAGTAGGGACCGGGGATGGGAATGGCGGTGGCAATGGCGTAGAGCATCGGTGATCTGGCCTAATTAAAGCCCTCTCCCCATTTCCCTCCTACCCCCCTTCCTCCTCCACCTTTACTCCCACCCAGCAGTCCCTACTCCCTGTGCCTACCCCCCGTGCTCTCTGATAGCTTGGTGACTTTCACCGTGGAGTGTGAAGGACGAAGGAGTACTTCTTAAATCGTAATCCGCCTGACTTTGGGAGAAAAAGGATTAGTCTAGCAGTAGCCTGATTCAGTATCCTGTGTCTGTGTAACCCACATGTCAAGTACAAAGATGAAGAAAGGGTAAATGAAAATATATTAAGACATCAGAGCAACTAAGGTTAAACTTTAATGCAACCTAGTCTTTGTGGACTGAAATTATACCAGGCTATGAAGCCACAGATAGCACAGCACTGCATCCAGACACTTTCACCTTAAATGCTGTGGAATGCAATCTTCTGTTATCACTTGATAATGATGCTTCCTCCCTAAGCTATATTAGGGTTTATATAGGCTACATTTCATATGAAGGCATGACCTCATATTATTTTAATAGCACTGACCCAGGTATCATTGAGTGGCGCCAGGTGGATCCAGGCTAACCTTGTTTCACCCATGGCTGGCGCAATTAGTAGCTAATCATCTCCTGTCATTAAAATCATAGGACTCTGCCAAAAAGGGAAGACCCACAGAGGTCACGCAGGGACGAAAGCCCTATATACAAAGCACATGCTTTGAACGCACAATTCAAACGAGGAACAATTGTGAGGGGCGGAGGAAGGGAATGCATTGTCAGAAGGAGGGAGGAAGTCCTGCAGCTACAACACATGCCCCCTCCTTCGCATCGGGCACGAGGCAAGTGTAGGATGATTGATAGCGGTGCCAAGACAACATCTCGTCAGGGGCCCAGTGCACAAGGGTGCCTAGCAGAGCAATGATGGACGAGCCTGTAGACCCTACATAAAAATCGAACCCGGCATATATAACACATTCCCAGCTCCCTTTCTTAACCTGTAATGTATCGTGATAGAAATTTGTTTCGCAGTCCATTGCCACAGACAGTGATGGATGCCAAAAAGAAAGAGAGGGAAAAGGGGAAGAGGAGAGAGAGGACATCAGGCGCTGGGGTGTGAATGTGTTGTGTGCATGTGCTGAGATAAACCGAAGGAATCACTGAGAATCTCTGTCATACCTTTTGCTGCTGTACACTTTATATACATATATATACAAATCTGCATAGACTAAGAAAAGTGAGCGCAGGTGTGCAGTTATCTATTCAGACAGAGGTTCAAATAAATTAATAGTAAGGCTAATCTTACATTTTTAGCACATGATAGACGCATGTATTTGTGGTTAAATCTTCAGTCTGATAGCCCGGTTTCAGCTAAAATTCATGAGTGTTGAGCATTTGTTTATCCAATAACATGCACTAAGTTTATGGTTGACTGATGACAGAAGCTAAAAATCTGAGGTTGAGTGATCCTGCTGATACCAACCAAGCATCTGTAGGTAAGATGTGTTTGGTGCTTCCTTGTTTTGGAGAAGGCAAATGAGCCCAGCTGGGGTAAAAAGACAGCCAACTCTGCGTGTATCACTAGCATATCACTCAGCAACACCAAACATGGAAAACTGGCCTATTTGAAGCAGGTAAATTTTACAGAGGATTCATTGCCTTTATTTCATGCTTTTAAATATGTTTATGCATTTGCACATTATTTAAAGTGCGGTAAAATTTGGATGAGACAGCCTGAATCTAACTGAAAATGCAGAAAATATTAGGCTGCCTTGCCGAATATTCTGGCAAACTTATATTCAACCAAAGAGACATATCCAAGTAGCTGTATTTAACTGCTGAATCTGATTGGATTGTCTCAATTTTGATTCAGGGAAAGCCCTGATTGGTAACTTCTTTAGTGAATTACTGTGTCTAATTGGGGAGCCAGTGCTCATGTGGTAGAGTGGGTTGTTATCTTTGCTATTGCATGGTTGCTGGTTTGATCTCCAGCCTCTAGCACACGTCTAAGTGTTCTTGCAGACATTGAGCCCAAGTGCCCTTGACCCGATGGCAGGCCAGTCTCTTGTAGAGTGTGCATGTGGTAAAATGCTTTTGCTATCATCTAATATTATGAGAGAACATTCAACACATCACCTCGCCCTCTGTGCTGGGACTGAGTTTGTGCTACTTAGAAATAGTCAAGTGATTAAAGTAAAGGCCTTCTGTGGGAATTGTCATGTGTGCACTATATATGAGAACACATGAGACCCATATGCATGCTTGAAACACACACTGTGCACGTGTGCTGCTGCTACATGACCCATCATCACATCTCAGGCTCTCCCCAACCCACACACACCCACACACTGTGATTTCTTTTATGTGCAAAACGCTTGCAATTAACACAAATGTGTTCATATTTATGTTTTAAATGAATAATTTTACATTTAGACTTAAATATACTTAAATACTTAAATATTACTTTAAGTACTTAAATATTATTTTCTTGTGTTTTTTGTGTTTATTAATCATATTAATCAATCATTTGATTAGAAATAACCACTAGATGCTCTGTATTGATGCAGGTGGCACCCCTCTGCCTCCTTGCACATGCCCACCCATGTGTTGTGTTGTTTATGCCTTCTTTAACGCAGACTCACATACCTGCCTGTGCACAGAACACCGACCACCACGGTGCATTGTTAGCCGATCAAATTGACTTGTCGTCACGAATCTCCCAGTAGCTGATGAATTTTAGATGGGAGCAGATAATACCTCGACAGAGGAGGCCTCCCCCCACCAAGGCAAGAGAGGCTGCGCACTCAGCAGTGAAGCGCTGCCCACTGAGACCAAACCCCGGCTGCTGAAAGATTCCCTTGCAGTTGCGTGCTGTATAATTGTGGGTGGATTTCATGTAACTCGGAGAGCTAGAGGAAGTGTGTCCATGTGCGAGTGAGCACGTGTCAGCAGAGAGAAAGCGAGAGGGATGATGGAAAGAGGTATTCATCTCCATCTATCTCTACAAACCTCCAAATGGATTTAGCAGCAGGCCTCTTCATCATGAACTGCAACGGACTATATTCCAAAGCCGTAGCTGTAAGAGGAGCCCCTCATGGCTTAAGTTTTTTAAGTTAGTGTATGTGTGAGAATGACAAGGAAGGGGAAAAGCAGTGAGTCAGAGATTTTGCATACATATGCATGGTTTTGGATTACCAACCCCACATGCAGATCCACATATAAGTATTAATAACTGTTTGTGACATTACTCAGCACATAACGATTATCACAGGGGACCTCTTTACTGGTGCCGCAAATGTAAACAAATGGTAGCCAGTCACAGCACAAGTAAAAGGTAAAATGTTCTAGCCACAATTATTTTTACAGAAACACAGTTTATTTAAAAAATAAATAATTCTAAATTATTATTGCATACACAATTAAAAAAAAAAAAAGAAATGATCACATGATTGTGAAAATCCTCTATCCAAAGTCCAAAAATGACTGAATGGGACTTCATGAGATGAGTTAAGGATTGGGGTTGTTTTGACAATGTTCCCATTACGTCAAGTCAGTCCTTTTTTTAGACACTGACTAAAGCTCTTGCTGGAGATTTGAATAAGCAGAGTGGTTAAACTGAGAGAAAACATGGATTGAAACAGAATTCACAGAGACAGTATGATTTATTAAACACGGCGAGGTTACATTTTGATTTGTTGACATCTTTGCTTTAATTTCCACAAGGATCAGAAAGAATTGGACTCATATAATTGATGCAAACACATTAAAGGACAGTTCACTGCGCATGACTGGCATGCTTAGTACACAGCAAAGTGGGACGTATGTTATGTAGCTGAATCTTGACATGTTGTAATGCAAGAACTTTGTTGTTTACGGTATTGGCTGGGCTTCTATCTATGCATGAATCGTCATGTACAATTGGCGAACGTGTCTTGTGTGCTCTAACTGTTCTGTTGGAGCTGTGAATTAAACCTGCCCTGATTTCAGCTGAATAGACATTCTGCAGAAGACTTGAGAATAAATGAGAAGTATATGTAGTTTTATATTTTAATATATATTGCTTTGACTAAATCAGGCATTTAAACAGCTGCAAAATGTTGTAAGGGTCTTTTCGTTATTTCTTGCTGCAATAGGCAGCTCAAGATCATGTGTTGTTGTGAAACACACACACACACACAGGCAGATAGAAAGACTTAAAAGATGAAAACAATACCACATCAGCAGATGACTCTGCATTTTTACACGGTTCCCCTTGAGTTTTAAAACAGATTTTACCATTTTGCTAGAAGTCTTGTGTCTCTGAATCAGATTCTTTTTTTGATGTTTGTTCTTTGTAATCCACGTTAGTTTCTTAAAACCTCTGGTTGCTTCCAAATGTTATAACCATTGGTTTGTTTTCCAAGGTGACTGGACCTTTTCAGCCCTCAGCTTTGGAACTCTGCCCGAGCAACTCGGCTCGCCAACTCTGCAGGGTCTTTTAAATCACTTCTTAAAGATCACTTTATTGACTTGCTTTTTATTTGACTAAGTCTGTATTCTTTTTCTGTTCTTACCTGTTTGTGCTATAGTCCTCCCCTCATTTAATTCATTTAGATATTTTGTGTGCCCCTTGCTGATTCTGTTAATCTTTTGAGGTCTATATCATTTTTATCTATGACAAAAAAAAATGTCATAATGTTGTATCGTGATTATCAGGATAGCTTTGGGGTTAGGGGTCCTTACACCTCAGTGGGCTCATGAAAACTGGAAAAACAATCTAAATTCTGATGCCTCTTCAATAACTAATTATACTCTGGTAGGTTTAAGGCTTAAAAATTGAAAAATTGAGCCCCAACATGGCGTGTAGAAGTCTAGGCACTATTTGTGATATTTTTGCCTAATTAAAAAAACAAGAGTGTGACATCAGCAAGTTATTCCCCAAGACACCCTGGCACAAGAAAATCCTTGTGGTGATGTTTTGTTTTGGTCTGTTTACTCCATTTATTCACCTACATATTTTATGGTCTTAGTTTCTTTTCATTCCTCTAAAATAAAAAAGATGCATTTTTGTTTAAGACTCTAGGTCAGAAAAGCTTCTCATACAGCAACACCTTTATTTGCATTGAAAATGCACTGATAAGCACAATATATGCCCAACCTTTCCCATGCAGCAGAAAGATAAACGTGGGGATGAAAATTGTGAATATTACACTTGCAACATCAATAAGGTGACCTGGTCATATTTCTGACCTGTTGCCAATTAATCTCATCTTTTTAGCACCACATAATTTTCCAGCCTTTTGTTGCCCCCATTACAACTTTTTGGTAACGTGTTGCTGCCTTTAAAATTTAAAATGAGCTAATATTTTCGTGAAAAAGTAAAATGTTTCTCAGTTTAAACGTTTTATATATTTTCTGTGTTATATTGTAAATAAAATATGTGTTTCTGAGATTTTCAAATGATTTTCTTCTGTTTTTACACAGCACCCCACATTTTTGGATCTGGGTTTGTATATGTTTACCTGATGGCTCCTGTAGCCAAAATTGAGTTGCAACGTTAGTCCCTGTCATCTGCTGTGTAAAACAGCTTTGTTTAACTGAATGTCAAACAACCGTATTTGCTCTGTACAGAGTAAACAGCTCAGCATCCCGCGACTGTAGCTGAAAAAGAGTCAATGAACTTCACAGTATTTTAGTAGCCAATAAAAAAAATAAAATAAAATATAACAAAAAAACAAGAACTTAAAAATAGCATGCCCTTCTCCTGCAACTCTCTCCTTGTGCTTCTAACACCTCCATCAGAAAAATAGCTAGTGTTTACAATTGCTATATATGTGATCAAACTGAGTCAGTGCTGACTTTTTTGTTCTCATGGGAGTCAAACTATTACTTCTTCAACTTCTTTCCTACATACTTGATTTGGTGGAAAAACCTGTTATTGGTCAAAGTCTCCCAATGACAGGCTAGTTTTCCTCAACCCTGAAAACAGATCCTAGAGCACATGAAGGAGTCTAATTCCTTCTCAAACTGCCTGAATCACAATGTGGTAAAAGTCTCTTAGGGATTCTATTTTTCTTTTTTGTAAAGTGATGCCAAAAATTATGATGACTACAGCAATTTTACATGTGCGTTCCTTCATTGCCATTACGCGCGTGCAAAAGGTAAGAGCTAAACTGATCTTTACTGATATAAACTACCTTGATATTTAAATCCATCTGTGACACAGTAGAACTCTCCCATTCAAAGATGCCGTCAGTTAAATTGGAAAGATTGGCACCAGCTAATTAGCATATCGAAGGATCTACCCAACAGATGGCCTTGGATTATATTCAAGGCTTGGCTCAAGTTAGTGTGATGGAAATGTCTGACACAGGAACTGCCTCTCTGCATGCTCATCGCTACTAGATACATGTTATAGTCATGAATACTTACCTCAACTCCAGGAAAAGTTTCATCCCTGAATGATGAGCTGATGCTTGATTTTTGGTCTGTACCAAAACCATTCAAAAAGACCACTTTGCTCTGTCTGTAGAAACTTGTGAAAAACTTTTGAGTTACTTTGCATATGTGTAATGAATCACTGATATCCTACCCTAATGTCAGCTATGGGTGAGCAAGCAGCCAGGTACATTACCAGTTTAAATCCTGTAAAGCCTTAAAGCTGGTGACAGGGCCACCAGTGGGCCAATGGTACAGTAGCTGCTGGAAAATACATTAGCTGATAAGATGGAGTACTTTGCGTAATAGTACTAATAGTACTATCCATTGTTTTGAGACCTGATAGCAAAAGTCACAGTTTAAACGTGCCTGCTGCTGGAGATAAGACTCATGAAGAAAGTGGCTCTATTGTCTTGGGTCTGGATTTTATTAGAAGTACAGCTAACGTTAGATAGTATTTTGCCACATTCAAAAGCTTTGTTGGAATCAGAGGTGGTTGGGTTGGAGGCTGGGCATACAAAGCACCCGACTCTTACACCAGGCTGATCAAAGTTTTGTTTAAATGCAAAAAATGTCCCACTTTTTTTTTTTTAGTAGCATAAAATTAAAAATACCATTGATTGCCCTTATTAGTAGAATTGCTTAAGATTAAGTTACAAGTTTGAATACAACATAAATTGGCAGTGAATATATTAGTAACCAGTATCAGTGTGCTTTGTAATTGCACTGAGAGAAAACAGAATCTGGTTACATTTCCTACATTTGCCTTTGTATTGCATTGAAATATAAAATCATCAGTTCAGGGATGTTTAATGGAATCAGCAGCTGTTAGTCACATCTGTGTGAGCACACAAGCCGAGCCTGGTCTTAATAGTGAAGCTACAGGATTTACACAGATCCAGGTTTGAGCAAAAGCAGGTGATCACTGATGCAGTACTAGCTCAAATTAAGTCAGTATTTTAAAAAACTATGTAGTTACTGTCACTTTCCTCCGCCCCTAACTGGTTGTATTTCAAACATAACATTGTTGAAGTTAAAGCTGCTAAAGACATATAATTTTTCAATACAGCCCGCGGTTTGTGTCTTAAATTTGTGCCCTTTTCCTTTGAGCAAGAGCATGGTGTCATACCGCATGAATATATAATCTAAGATATTCCTACATTTATAATAAGTTTCACTGTGGAGGAAGAGTGTGGAAGTGAAACCGGGAAACAATAAATGTGACCCGACGTATTTTTTACTTGTTGAGTGAATGAAAAAGACATGAAACTGACAGAAAGAAGGAAGTCTGATACTTCAGGCTCATTAACATGCACATTAACAAGGGTCTGGTCAGGCCCCAAACATCACCTTGTCTAATGTTGGAAGAGAAATACACAGGCTGATGGAGATCCTGCATTGAGTATTGATGAGTGTGACTGGATAGGATGACAGCACAAAGTGAAACCGGAGACCCCTCACAGAATGAGATGGGGAGGGAGGCGGTGGTGGCTCTGGTGGTGTGATTTAGCATTTTAACATTATCACTTAACAAGACAGGCCTGGCACTCGGTCCCAGTGTAGGCCTAAAGAGAGCAGGTGGTAAGGGAAGGAAGGAGGAGAGACATAGAGGAAGAAAAATTGAGATGTTCAGCTAAGACTTACCCATCTTATTCACAAGAGCACAAGAAAGGAAGACTGATAGACATGGAGGGAAATGGAGGAAGAGGAAAAAGAGAAAAATGGAGGAAGGGTGCATTTCCACTGGAAATTTAATTATGCATGGCAAGGCAGCTGGAGCAAAAGAGCGGAAGAGTAGTGGATGGAGAGGGAAAGAGGAGAGTACCCACCAACGCAGAGGAATGAGGAGGCAGGTTAAGAGCAGGGGGAGTAGGAAGGGTAAAGGAGATAAAATATGAGAAAGTGGTGGCAGGCATGGGGGGTGGAGGTGGTTCTGTCATGCTTAAGGGTGGATGTAGGTGGTGAAAGTTGAAATATACACATGAGAGCCCATTGTGTCGGCTGAGCGGTAGGTGATTACGCATTCAACAATTATCGTGTTCGGTTACTGAAACGAGCATGTGAAAAAAAAAATTTCAAAATAAGAGTGATTAGCATTCATATTCAGTATTTGTTCTGCAATTACATTATTATATTATCAAGATCAGCAACGCCACAGTGAAGGGGAAACATAAGCTACACTAACTTTTGTCATTCCATGAGTCATTTCATTGAGTTCATACATCTCACTATACTGCCTGTATGTGAATCTGTTCTCTAAGTCACTCGTTAATCAATCATTTTGACATAAAGAGTTATTTATGGTCCCACAATTCTGTCCATTTGCATGTGCATTTCAATTTGAACACCAAGCCGAGGGTGATTTCACCCAGTGAATCCCAACAGCATGTCACTGGACCTGGATGATCTATTCGTTGGTCAAATGTTGACAAGTGGGCCACAATCAACAGTTTTCACACAACGTCAGAGCTACTGGGACACGCCAACATCAAAGGCAAAACAGTAGTGTACTCCTTTGCTCTCCAGTCATCCTTTAGTTTAATGCTGGACAGCTGCTGAGCTACCGGATGCACTCAACGTTTATTTACAACTGCCAAAAGATCGTAGAGTATGACACACACATGTGAACACACCTCTTGTAAACCTGCCTTAAAGTAGACATGAAACACTTCATGTATAAAAGCCAATTCACACAATTGAGCTTAAAGGTGCTTAAAGTTAAAGTTTTTAAAAGATTTTTAGCACCAGTGCAGAGCATGACAGCATTAGGTTGGTTGGTTGGTTGCTTGTAGTCAATAACCTTACATTAGTTTACGTTAGCTAACAAAACCAGTAACTATGGGGAAAATAAAGACACCAAAACTAAAACTGAGTTTAAAGGCATCATTTTTGTGCTGCCCTTGGCTGTAACAATGAGTTTTATGTTAAGAAACCAAGGATGTATTGTCAACTTTCGCACTATGTTTCTTTGGCTGTGGGAATCCCATCAGCATGTCTGCAGGAAAAATAAGGTGAGTGTGTGCGATCGACAAAAAAACCAAACAAAAGGGTTTTAGAGACAGAGATGCCACACTTTTTGGAGATCCTTGTTTAACCTTACATCATCTCATTAAATTGATTCCTTCATATTAGAAGTGAGGAAACGCGAAGCACAAATGTAAGTGAAGCAAACAGCAAACATGCTGAGGGATGTCAGGATCCCTGATCGTGCTTCGATAAGAAAAATAGTTATAGTTACTTTTAAAATGTATTCCACTACAGATTACAGAATGCATGGCCCAAAATGTAGTCTATAATGTAAAGTTACTCAGTGTGAGTAACATATTCTGAATACTTTGGATTACTTAATATATTGTCATGCTTTTTACAACTGCATGAATGTACTATTGCTGTGTGATTTTTATTACAATTACTGCAGCGTACTTGCCACCGAGCTAACGTTGACTGACTTGATGGATAGCATTAAGAACCTGCTAGCTACAACTAGTCATGTGCAGTTCTGAAAGCAATACCAACTAAATTTTTTAATCTTAATATAAAATGAGTAACATTAGGGTGGACATTAGGTGAGGCTGCACTTTTTGCAGTGATCTCTTATGGAAAACTATTTCTGTATCAGTAATATGTTTTCTTTCTGTCTGCTTTCAGAACTGCACATGATTATTTGCAGCTACCAGGTTGTCATGCAGCCTTTATTAATAGTAATAAATCACACAGCAATAGTACATCAAAGATACCGAAGTGGTACATAACCCAGGTAGCTACCACAACTAAAACAAGGTAGCTGCGGTAGGCTAACATTAATTTTTTTTAAAAAGAACTTACTTCCAGATGTTTGTTTAGGTTGGAGGTGGAGTCTTTTGATGCTGAGAGCAGATTGGTTGCTGGCAAACAGAGTTTGCATTGCACGGTCAGATTTCGTCCATCCCTTTCTTCTTTAAATGTGAAGTGGCATTGGAATTTTCAAGTAAGAAATGCATTCCTGCCTTTGCACTGCTGGCTGTGTTGTACTGGCTCTGGGTCCATTGTGTAACTCACGCCACCAATATTAACAGGATGCTTACATTAGAACCTCTTATTGCGTGTTTTGTTAGGATTTCTGGCAATGCGTGAAATTACCAAAATTAGAGATGGGATAGACAGGCCTAACATATGAAACAGGAAATTGCTGCCGTGTAATCTATTTATTTCAAAAAAGTAACTGCATTCTAATTATCACCTATTTAAGTGGCGACTGTAACAGCCTACAGTTACTCATATTTAGTATTTTAAATAAGTAATGCCCACAAATGTATTCCGTTCCTCCCAAACACTGGTTATAGAGGGGGTCAGGGGTCCAAGGCCAAGTAGTATGTCACAATAATTTACACAATTTGGTAATGAAAAACTTAAAACACTCACATTGCCAATAAGGTAATGCTGTGCTGTCTCAGTTTAGCTAATTATTCGGTTCACAGTAGTGAACTTCTGCTTCTGCAGCAGCCATGGTAGCCAGCATGAATGAGGAGGGCACTAAACAGATGGGTCAATACAGGTCAGACTTTGGGAAATACTCCTGTGTTTGTTTGTTTGTTAGACAAACTATCAAAGTGCATTACCCCC
>NW_024582402.1:157885-212885 GCF_018398535.1 Haplochromis burtoni
ATATGCTGGATGTGTAAAATCCGTGTAACATTTTGCACAATATCATAATGTTGGTGGACAAACGTGTAGAATGTATTTTTTCAAACCAAGCGTGCTTGACTTTTCCGACTTTGGGATCCAAATAAACCATCAGACCACTACATCTGGCTACAAGTGCTCTTGTAGCTCGAAACTTGCACCTGTGCAGAATATACCAAAAGTAAAATAATAGCCATTTTACCTCAGACAGACAGCTAGACACTGCTCTGGGTCAAATCTGTACGAAAGCAGTCGTGGTACAGCTTCAACTCCTGGATCAAACCATGAGATTCTCACTGCTGCTGCCTTCACGTGAGAATTGGATGAACCCAGAATCTCTGTTTCTTCTCTTTCTTGTTCAGAAACACAGCTCATCATTGCTTGATGCCATTTTTCTTTTTTTACAGTGCTTTCTTTAAGGGCAAATATTCAGCAAAAACTAACCACATTTAGTGTTTATGTACGTCACATGACAAGTTTGGAGCCAAACGGTACTGAATTTTGTGTCGCTTTTTTACAACATGCTGTGTACTGGCCTTCATTCTCATTTATAAAGTAGAAATATAAGCCCTCTTCTTCATGTTCACTTCCCAGGCTCAGGTGAAAACTTCTTTAGTGATGCCTTTAATGCAGGGGGGCAAACCCCGAACAATTAAGCTATCATATTCGTTAATGGGTCGACTTAGTAGAAGTGACAAAGAGCCAGCGTTTCAATTTTTTTAAAAGGTACCTCATTGTATTAAGATACTGTACCTGCTGTTGTTCAACTCCTCTGGGCTTAAGTAATGCTCTGACTCTCTCTCACACACACATGCACAGAGGGGGAGAGAGGCAAACAAAGGCCAAAGTGTGTTACACAAAAAACTGATGGAAAATGCACGCGCACACTCATAACATCTCAGCTTGCCAGGAAGCCCATGTCTCTCAGTCTGTCTTTATCACACATCCTGATGGGCTGGAGAACTGGAAGTTTCACAAGCAGCGTAGCTTTGATTAGGTGAAGCGTACTGAATGGACTGCTCATGTTTTAACAGCCACCTCCCCACCCCCGAGACGGTCTGACGACAATAGTGAAAGGAATTTCAAAAGAGTCGAACAGGCGGGAACGGAGCCCCCATGTTTGTGTGTGAGCAGCGGTTTTGTGGAACATTTAATGTGTTTTATTTCACTTAATAGAGTAAGGATCTCAAATAACATTTAGACAGCCTTCCCAGCATTGATTTCTCCACTACATCATTTAACTCCGTTTTACTATTCCATCAAGAACAATCCTCTCCTGCATCTGCACAGCGGCTTCTTTTAAACGTACATCCGTGAGACGGTTGCACATCAGCTAAGTACTCCCACTGTGGAGTGTTTTGTCAAGATTACATCAGCTACAAACAGTCCAGTCACACATGAGCGTACGGAGGGACGAGCCGGAGGGAGTGATGGACGGAGAGAAAGAGGTGCAATGGAGCAATTGGGAGCAGCTGTGAAAGAGCAGCTGGAGTAATCGCTTTTCTGGGCCTGCCCACCGCTGTCTCCCTCTCTCTCTCCCTCTCTCAGTCCCTGATCGTTTTTCTCCTTGTAGCCTTTTCACTCACTCAGTCACTCACACACACACACCCTGACAAGCATTTTCCATCTTAATCAATTCTCTATTTCTTCATTGCGCTTGGAGACTAATCTCATGTTTTGCTTGTGTCACTACCGTGCCCTGCAATTATGAGGAGGTTACTCCACCTTCTACATTTCAACGTCTGCAAACACGTGGTGTGGACGGACACGCGTGCACACACACGAGACGACTGCTGGGTCTTTGCGCTTCATCCAATTAGCTTCAGCTTCACATGGGAATTGCATCAGATTAGGTGCTACCAGGTGAGAAGCACCCCATCACATTTATGACATTTTGTGAGCACCCCCCCCCCTCCCCCATCAGGGTGAGCAGAGAGGTGTTATAAAAATAAAAAATCAATATGCAAGTTGCAAGGCTAGAAAACCACATAAATAACTTCTACTGCGCTTATTTGTTCAGCACTGAGGATCTGTGTCATTTTTAGGTGCTGAAACTCTTTTACAAGCTCTGTCTGCTTTCTTTTGATTAGAGTTGTTACAGAAAGTGACTCAAATAAATGTAAAGATCACCTTTTTTAACAAGCTTTTATTTCTTTTGTTTTTGATTTTATCTTTTCAACCACAAATTAGTTTTCTTTAATTTACTCGGTCGTAGGGCAAGAGGTCGGGTGAGAGGATACAGCCTGCACAGGTTCACTAATACAGAAAGATGGATGACCATTCACGCTCATTTTCGGCCACCCTACAGTCAACTTAGAATCAGCAGTTAACGTAACATATGCGTGTCTTTGGACTGTGGGAGGAAGCTGGATTATCCACACAGGTACCAGGAGAACAACTTTCAGACACAAAGGACACAGTCAACCAATTTTTTCTTTGAATATTTTATTTTTAATCTCACACAAAAACAGGTAATTATTGTGCTTATTCATTTGAATTTTGCTTGACTAACATTTTTTGTTTTTAATTAACATTTTACAAAACTACATGCAGTACTCCGAAGTACCCATAGGGGTGCTAGTACACCTAGTTGAGAAATACTGTCCTAGATAAACATAAGGAGTGCTTATTAAAAAATTATAGGTATGGACAGATTTGTTGTTCTTCTTCTTGTTTACCACAAATTATGGGAAGTCTGCTTACACCTGGGAACATTCCAGTAATTCTGATTTGAGTACTTACTGAATATTTATTTATGCATCTATTTTAAAAAGTAGTATACAGCCCACAAACGCCAGACTCTTACACTTACTTACACTTTAGTACTTTGTGGTGTTAGTAACATGACTAATAATTTTTAAAATGTAATCCTTGTAAACAAAAAAAGAAATGTTCACTGACAAAAAATAATTAGAACCTAACTTAACAGAATGACAGACAAGTGTTAAATTAATCAACGGAAAATATCAAAAGGCAAATGTTTCACTTCATTATATGTTAAACGCAAAGCTATTTAGTAACGTCAGTGAGTAGCTTGAGGGGTTACATGTAGCCGGACAGATATCTGCTATTTTCTGTCCCTCTCTGGACTAACTAATAAAAGTAATAAATGACCAAACTTTTACATAATACTATCTTAAATGAAAATGCACACAAAAAAGTAGGTTTTTAATTATTCAGCAGTGGCATTACACTCAGCTGTAAGCGGTAGACTGGAGCATCACTTTATCTGTGCTGCACTGTGGCACTGAGCTCTGCAGCTGCAGAAAACCTGCCTGCAGTTGCTTTAGCGGCTGCTGCTGCCACACTGCCCTCTACCAGTTCAACTCTATTAGTTCAGCTTCACCACCTCCCAGCGGCCCCAAGGTTGTGACAAAGTGGCAGTTGATGTCTGTGTGTGTGTGTCTGTGCGTGTGTGTGTGTGTGTGTTTGCTGCATGAGCATCTTGTCTTCCACTAGACAGATTAAGGGGCTATAATAACGAGCATATGACGGACTGTATAGGGCGAGAAAGTAATTAAGGGAGCTAAGGTAATAACTGGCTTTGGTTTGGGGGCTGTGGGCAGCGAAAATCTGAGGACATTTAAGTTGCAGAAGAATGAAACTGAAGGATACTGACACTCCTGGCCCAAAGCACTTTACAACAAAATATTAACAAGCACTGCAAAACAAGAATCTCTGTGGCTATATCGCCCTCATAGATAATCACTATTTGTACAGGCTTTTGGAAAATGCAAAGTAAAGCAGAAAGTCTGAACTGTTACCATAAAAACTTTGTTAAATTTTACTATTAAACAAGACCCCCACACCCACCCCCACCCAAGTAATTAAGTAAAAGATACCACAATTAAATTGGCAGAAAAGTTGCTGCTTTCCACTCTGATATAGAAATGTCTAATTTTTTTTACTCTGTTGTTGTTTTTTGTTGTTGTTGTTTTTACAGTGAGTCCACAGTAAAGGACATTTTTTTATGAATAAATGAAAACTTAATATGTTAAAGTTACAGGAAAGTCTACCAGAACCTGTTCTGTAATTTTACATATTGGTCATTTAGCTTCACTGGTCCAGCTGAATGTGTCCACAATGTCAAATGAGTTGTCTGATTTGAATCATGGCATGCAGTTAAGAAATGGAAGCATCTGCAAAAAAGAGGTTTGAAAACAGGCAAAAAGCATTACAGCCATACTACTTCACTTCTGTTTTTCTCTGGAAAAACTGTGGTTTATTTGCTTTATCTCGTAGTACCAATGCTAAAGATAGGGAAATATAAATCCCAGATGACAGGAGATAAGAGAACACCCAACAACAACGGGCTTCCCATGGGAGCAGTCTGATTGCACAATGCTCTTGAAGCTGTCACTGCTGGTCAGGCCATCTAAATGCTGCTGAGCAGAGGAGAAGACAGACCCATCATTTTGCAGTAGATGGTGGATGCAGCAGATGGAAGGATAACAAAGTTTCACAGTATATGGGATGATGTTAGGAAATGGTTTTCTGCAGATGAACTAGGGATAGGTCTGAAAGATGTCTTATCTTTTTTTAGAACTTTCAGGACCGCGTACACTCTGTTGATGGTGTGTTTATTGGTTTACAGAGTCCTCATGACCGCATAATGATTTCAGATTTGATTAAAGTGAAGCTTTGGAGCTGACCTTAAATAAAGCAAACATTAAATTAGTTTTAAAACTAGCTGGATGCAGAACAACAGTGGAACAGTGAGTGATAAATAAGTTTCTGCATTGTAAATTGAAGAAAACAGGAGTAGGGGAGGAGTGTTTTTCTCTATCACAGCACAAAGAGCACCAGTTTGTCCGATATCATTACTCATATCTGTTCTGGCTGCATGTGCCACTTTCTGCTGCTTGCTGCTTTTCGTTTTTTTTTTTTTTTTTTTTTTTTTAAAAGGTATGTAGATAATTAGAAGTTACAACTTATTGTGTTAAATCTCGTTAGTTTGTTCAGTGTTTGTGTCTGTCATATGATAGAGTGAAATGTTTCCTGTTATCTGTGTCTGGCTCCATGGTGCAGTGGTTCGCACAATTGCTATAAAGTGAACTATTCCTTGTTTTACCCCAGGAGGAGACATATGTCCCTTGGGGTTTGTGTAAGGAAGACCATCTGATGTATAAAAAAAAAAATCTGCCAAATTAAGTATGCAGAGCTACCTGCCGTGGTGACCCTTTGTGAAGAAGGGAGGAGCTGTAAGAAGCTCTGCCGGTTCAAGACACAGTCTGCATATTTAAAGTATTATGTTACACATGCACTCACCGACCACTTCACTAGTGCACCTTTTCAACCGCTTGTTGACATGAAAGCCTAGTCACCCAGTCACATGACAGCAACTCAGTGCATTTAGGCATGTCGACATGATCGAGACGACAGCTGATTTAAGTGACTAGGTAAATGCTAGAAGGGCTGGTCTGAGTATTTCAGAAACTGTTGATCTACTAGGATTTTCGTACACAACCATCTCTAGGGTTTATAGAAGATAGTGTGAAAAAGATCAAAAGAAAAGGCCTCATCAGGCCTCAATCCAATGGAGCATCTTTGAGAGCATAGGGAGATTGACATTGTAGCCTTGCAGCCGTCAAATCTGCAGCAACTGTGTGATGCTATCATGTCAACATGGACTAAAATCTCAGAGGAATGTTTCCAGCACCTCGTTGAATCAATGCCATCAAGAAAAAAAGGCTTTTCTGAAGGGGATCCCACCCAGTAGGTGTACCTAATGAACTGGCTGCTGAGCATATTTTAACATATTACTGGACTTACAGTTTACAACTTGCAATGCAAAACAAGCAATTTGTTCTAACCCTCACCAGCTCTGCTATCATATAACTGTGTAAGACTGCATAAGGAACAGACTAAATTTCTCTACCCTCCATTAAGATTGGATTAGTAGGAAGTATTCTGGCTTTTGAAAGAATACCCTCAAAAACACAGAATTATCAGTAAAGTTAAGATTGGAATAATTGGAATTTGATGGAAAACCTGAGTGATTGAGATATTATTAGCAGCATTCAGAAAAGTTCCCAAAAGCACTAATATTAGCATTGTTATTAGCACAGACGTATGCAGAAGATCCATTAAAATAAAATCTGAGATCTTTGAGAACAGGATCAATCATTCACACCATTTCCACGATCTGGAGGAGAGCAGAGCCGATCTATGCCATAAAAGGGGGAAATATGACAATCTCGGAGTAAACCTCATCTTCAGGTTTGCCGTGTGAATCAAGACGCACAGCCTGTCACAGAGGATTTCTTTGACACAACGTCTGACAGCTTATGTTGCGTAAAAGCACGGCTTGGAGCTCTAACAATAAAGGACTCACAAAAACAGACATGTCAGTCATTGTCCTGACTTCTGCTCCCCTCTGCACACCCACGTGTGCTCGCTGGTCACAAACCTGCACAAACCACATGCACATTGGTAAAAAAAACAAAAAAAACAACACGCTTTAAAAAACAAGCACAGCCACGGACTTCAAATGGGTTTCCCGGTCTCGTACGCCCACACAGATTATGCAGAGCACATAGACATATGCAAACACCGACACATGAAAACATGAAACCTCTACACACACACACATTGACAAAGTATGGCATCCTTAGCCTTGACACTTTTACTGTTGGAAACAAGAGCACTGAGAGCCATTTCATTTACATGCAAATTGACACCCACAAGTCCACACACACACGCGTACACTCTTGCCTGACGTGTATGTGTGTGCGTTTGTGTGCTCATGTGTGAGCCGTGTAGCTGCTCTGCTGGCACTCAGCAAAGGTGCTATTCTGCCCTGCTGCTTTACCCGCTCACTGAAACTAGACACAAAGAGATAGAAAGGCAGAAGGAGAGATAAAGGCTCTGATTTCATTTTCCATATTTGGTTTAGCAGCTTCTCAGTTGACAAAACAGGCATGGAGAGAAGCCCACCAGAGGGGCCCCCCTGCAGCCGTGCGTTTGTCATCTCATGTTGGCACTGCATAAGGACGGGTTCAGGCCCAGAAGTGTCCTCTGATCACATTTTCCCTCTTGTCACAAGGAGATAAAGGATCACTCGAGGTGATTGAGCATTTTACGATAATGAGCTGCGAGAGGCTGATCATCGCAGCAGGAAATGTGGCTGAAATACACGAGAAAAGAATGGGATGGATACAAAAACAAAAATGCGACACCCTTAACCTGACAGAATTAACCAGCTCATGCACAGAGCGATGGATGGGTGTCAGGTGGGAGATAGCAGTGTAGCACCTCGCATAAAATCTGATATCTGTCACTCTCTGCTGGTTAGCATGAGACACTGCATCAAACCTTTCATGAAATCGTTTTATTTTAGTTCACATGTGTTCTTCTTAAATTGAATTAGGAATAATTTTACTTCATAATTTCCATGACCTACTGTGGGGCAACTATAAAACTGCGACTATGCTTTTCTCCCCGTCTTTGCAGGACAGCAAATATTAGTAATATTGTACAAGCTGAATTATGCTTGTACACTTCTTTTATGCAAGTTATGGTGACTAACAGCAATGAATCTGTGGGTGTAGGAGAATGTTTTTTGGAATTATCTTATCATTAGCATAAAATTATATGTGAGTGAATGGGGGGAAAAGATGAAGGGTGACTGTAGTGTTTGTTTGGTAATTTTTGTCCTTTCATACCCTTTTTATATACATATGGTGCTGTGCAAAGGTCTTGAGCCATCCCTTATTTCTTTATAATTTGATTGGAAAATGCACAATAGGTGTTTGTATAGTTCTAACAAGCTTCAATGTGAGAATTGACATTTATTCTTCAACACAATCTCTCTTAGTTCTCTAATCTGACATTCAATGCTCTTCTTTGGATGTCGAGTGGCTTTTTTTCTGTTCTCTGTATTTATAAATAATGTTGAGGTGCGTGCTCTGGGGAGGCCAGTCCATGACTGATAGCGATCCACTGTGTGTTTTTCTATGCAGGGATTCTTTCACTGCATTGGCAGTGTGTTTGGGGTTATAGTCATACTGAAAAATAAAATTGTTGTCATATGATGGGTCTGCATGACAGATCAAAATCTGACCGCAACTCAAGTTTGATGAGATCCCAGATTCCACTAACTGAAATGCAGCTCCAAAACACTGCAGACAGCAGACACTGTGTTTATCCTGGCCTCTTCCATATTTATTGTTGAAGATTTGAACCCACAATTTCTAATTTAACTTCATTATTCTGTCTCTGATAAGGCTTCGGTGAACAGTCGATGATCAACTGAAGGGTGGGGATACATGGGTCCTGTGTCAGGTCTTTGCTGGATTTTTTTTTTCTGCTTCTTAAGGACATCACTTTCAGATACTAATCATATTCTGCAGATAGTTTTTCATGCCTACCACACTGCACACCACACTGAAATATGCAAAGTTTTCACCTAATAGCTCTTCAGGAATCACCTCGTTGGTACAAAAATGCTACTTTATCTTATGTTATGTTTCATAGAATCAACAAAGAAACCCTAAAAATAACATTTCAAATGGTCAGGTACAATGACTGGACTAAAAATGATTTTTTTTTTTTTTTAAAGTCTTTCAAAAAATCTGGAGAACTATTGCTTGAGTCTGGTCAATTCTAAGAAAAATATAAAGAAATGATGGGTGGCTCAAGACTTTTGCACATTACTCTAAGCATGGGCCATCATACTACTAATACTGTAGTATGATGGCTGACAAATCTTGAATGCATGCCATCAGTTTGAACCCAAAATTTCTAATTTAATTTCCTTATTGTTTGATGGATTAAGCCAATTGTTACAGGCATTATTAGTGTGCTGTGTTCTCTGATTATCTGCAGTTAAAACCTTTCTAACAATATAATCTGCTAACAAGTTGATCTAATTTTAGCATTCATCTTTGCGCGCTTTGTCTGATAACACAGCAAATAAAACCAATTACGCAAAAACAAATCGTACGTACAGCACAATCCATTCTTCCCTCAATTAAAACAAATTAACCAATCAGTCACTGTAGGCTGATTTCATTTGCTATTAGGAGTCATTCGGCGCAGGCTGCAGTATAGAGTGGCAGCTAATCAGCGGCACATTTGATTATCTGTTGAGAGAATTATACACTCCTCGGTGTGAGGCACAGGCCGGGTTACAAAGATTATTTCTGTTAAATAGCTCAATGGCTAGGCCAATAGCCACAATCCGATTTAGCTCCTTTGGCACCAATAAACTGCGCTCACAACAAAACTTACATGGATCTTAATATATACCAGTATGCATATACAGCAGAAAAACAGCTCAAGTGTTAAAATGGCTCTCTGGCATCTGAAGTTTTTTGTATGCTTTGCATTTGTTTACTTATCATAATTGTCTAAGATTTGGGTCAGTTGATGCAGATTAGTGTATAGGACACAAGCAGTAACTGAAACCTTCACTTCATTGGGAGTAATATTTATTGTCATCTTTGTTAGGTCTGAGAAAATAAGGGTTTGATTCTGGGACTTTTGTGATTTCTTATGGACTGACTGTCCAGTAATATCGGTTCAGTTAATATACTATATTTACATTGATAAAAACAATAAATCAAATAACAAAATCCTGTGTGCACTCCAGTTTTATCTTTGATACTGTTAAATGTCATAGATAAATATCACCAAGTACATTCAGGATCACTAAAAGAAAACCCAGCAAAACTCTGAAGATAATCACTTAACTCGTTCTGATATGCCACCGGCTTCATTTAGCAAAACTGTATCAGCTCCTTCATGCTACATCCTTTCTCACAGCAAATATCAGATATTTTTCCAGCAGTTCGCCTGATCCGTGATGACAGAAGGTGAGGAGCCAAGGAGACGGCGTCCTTTTCTCCATCTGCCCTTGAAGCCGTGCGTACAGTCCCTGAAGTCAGGTACTCTTCTGTGGAGGAGATCTGCTCCCCTGTGCAGAGGCAACACATCTGGGATTTAGAGAGATCACTGTAAACGTGCAGCTTCATCCCCAAAAAATCTTGCAAACTTTTGATGTCAAGAAGCAAGAGTACGTCTTTCCCTGTTTACCTTTCATATATGTCATGAAAACACAAATAAAAGATTGTTTAAGTACTTACAGAGAGGAGCGTATTGATTCTTTTCCAGTCCTAAATCCGGGATGCTTCTCCTGGCCCGGGAGCTGCCGCAGGATGAGACGGCCAGACGTATCAGCTCTCGTCCACATATCTTGATCCTCTCCTGTGCATGTGCCACACACACTGCAGCCACTAGCACCGCCACGAGAGACACCAAACACCTAGCAGCCGGCATTGTATGATGTGTTACTGCTCCTCAGTTGGTTGGCAAAGGCAGAAAATGAGTGACCTGAGGAATTTGAGGGGGTTTATATAGGGAGTGTATGTAGTGGCCACAGGTTGTTCAAAAGTTGCATTCAGCCTTGGTGAGGGAAAAGCATGTCCTGATCAAAAGCTCAGCATGAAAGTGATGTGGAATCTCAAGGCTGAAACTCTCAGTGAGATAAAAAATCTGCTCTGGCACTGATCTTGTTTTTCAGGGTGGAAGTAACAAGTCACTACTTCTGCAGTTACTGTTGTTAAACTGCTTTTCTTTCTTTTCTTTTCTTTTTTTAATGAGTATTATTATTGTGTTATTATCATTATGAGTATTATTTTGGCTCGGGAGAAAGAGCAGGTCCTTTCCCAGTCTGAAGGTTGGTGGTTACTTACACATAGAAAGAAGTGCATCCATATATACATACGCTGACTTTTATATTTGAACCTCTGACCATGTTTTTTATGGGCATCCACCACTGTCCACTTTCGGTGTATTTAAACAAAGACTCAGTGCTTATATTTGATTAGCTTTTCTGCTTTTAGTCAACTTTCCTGTTGTTTGTTTATATTGCATTGTGCAGAATCTAATCTGGGTTTGGTGCTGACTTGTGGTTAAAATATTTTCCTTGACTATGAGTCCCTTTAGCATCTTATCTTAACACATCATGAAGGATGGGATCTAATCGGAAGAGAGTGTGACCGGAAAAAGGAGATGTCAAGGATTATGACGCAACTGTTCACACACATGGTCACCCTGTGGCTATACTGTAGTTGCTTAATCATACCAGAGGTGACTGCTTCATATCTCCAGCACAGATGAACAATATGAAAGGTGACACTTTAACATCTAAAATGCACTTCTGGCTATGATTAGCATTTTAACCTCTAAGGATGATATCACTGGTAGGCAGTGGCCTGTTTGTTATTCTCAGCTGCTGTGCTCAGCGCAAAGCACCTTGATTATTTCTTCTTCTTTTTTTTTGCCTTCACAGATTCTTGCCCTTTATTTCTTGCTGAGGTTGATGCTGTGTGTTAACATTTTCAACCATTTAGCCCAGAACACACAGATGTCAGTCAGTTTGCAGATGTCAAATAAGCTGAGTATGTTTACCTCATCATGGCACTGCCTACTGCACCAAAGTGGAATCAAAGCTTTACTGCAACCTATGATAACTCATTGTTCTCTCTTTTGCCGATGTTCTATCATATGCCATATATATATATATATAATATATATATACAATATATATATATATATATATATATATATATATTATATATATAGTATATATATATATATATATATATATATATATATATATATATATATATATATATATATATATATATATATATATATATATATATATATATATATATATATACTATATATATATATATATATATATATATATATATATATATATATATATATTATATGTGTATATATATTATATATGTATAATATATATAACTATATATGTAATAGTAGATAGATAGATAGATAGATAGATAGATAGATAGATATAGATAGATAGATAGATAGATAGATAGATAGATAGATAGATATATAGATAGTATAGATAGATATAGATAGATAGATAGATAGATAGATAGATAGATAGATAGATAGATAGATAGATAGATAGATAGATAGATAGATAGATAGATAGATAGATAGATAGATAGATAGATAGATAGATATAGATAGATATAGATAGATAGATATAGATATATATAGATATATACACACATGAGGATCACTTTTGCCTTCACCCTCACATTTTTTCTAACTCCTAACTCAGCCCTTGGTATTTCTCAAGCTTCTCAGATTCCTTCTTGATGTTCATCCATTGCTTCCTCTTCTTGTCAACTACTATGTGTTAGCCTTCTAAATTTTCTGATTTCTCTCCTTCTGGCTGAGTCATGTGATACAGCCATACTCTTGAGGTGTAATTGATGCTGACGGCACAGTAAAACCAACAGTACCTATATCCTGTAATAGCTTCATTCCTCAGAAAGATAAGACAGGTGTCCACTAATAAATACGAACTTTAAGGTTCTTTTACGTTAACTAATTTTGCATAAGCGAGGTCTGCTGAAAGACAGTAATTTTTAATGACAAATAAATGGACTTTCTCATTTTTGTTTTTGAGTTTTAAATGGGGATACGTAGATACGTTTATTGTAATGAAGTAATTGTGATGTGACCTTCTTCTTTTACCTTAATCTTCAAAATTGAAACTTGCTCCAACTGTTGTTTCTTTCAGGCAATATCATAAAAATGTAACCATCCAGTCTGATAAAAATCGCCTAAAAATTTGTTGACTTTGTACACAAATGACGTTTTATAAGCTTTCTCCCCTGAAAGCTACACTTCCACCTCTGTCGCAGAATTCTATCTTAACTGAGTCACGTGTTTCTCCCACTGTAAACTGAACCACAACACTTGCAAACTACCCTGTTTAACCTGCACTTACTTTCCAGTATAAACTTTGGTATTATTATCATTTAATTCATTTTTTAAAAACATTTCAGAACATGAAATTGCTAACTTCAGCTACACACCATGCACAGAAACAGTGTCTGATTAAAAAAAAATCTTAAATTAATGAAATAACATGTAATCTTTGCATTTCCAAATGAAATCATGTCAGTCGCTATAGAAACCTTCCTTTTGTTCTTCAGCTCTGAGAGTAAAATTAATACACATTAACATGTTTTGCCATCACTCATCAAAAATACAGCCACTATACCTCTAGCTAGCAGACAGGTTGAGATCCAAATTGCACAGGAACAATTTGTGCATTAAATCTGTTGAGCTGTTTTGAAACGTTGAATTTGTAATTACCTGCCACTTATTAAAAGTTATTCCTTTTATGCTCACTCCTCTTCTGTACCACAAACACAACTTTATTGACAGGGATGGGACGGAAAAAAGGACGTGTGCAGACGGGATCATGTGGTGAACCCGTGTGTGGCATCAGAATCATCCAGAAAGACTGCAGAGCATGAAAACTGAACTGTTTGACAGTGTTTTATATTAAACTTCCTATCAGATATAATTACTCAATAACTGAAGGTGCCACCGTTCCGGACCACTTTAACCCCAGATCAGAGGGTAAATTAGACACATCTGACACTACATTTGATCGTTCGCTCCTTAATTAGTGCACTTGCACAGAACTTAATGACAAGGAAACATCAGTCACTAATGAGTCATTGTCTCTGATTATTATTCAAATGGATGAAGTCCCAGTCTGCTGTAAAATGGATGTTCAGGATGTCTTTCATGAGCAGAGGCTCAACACAATATTCCTGCAGTTGGAAATGGAGTGTAACTCCCACAGCATCTGTCGTGACTGACCAGAGAACTTGTCTCTAATCCCCTCTATCTGTCCCTCTTATTTAAAACCAGTGTCGAGCAGATGAGCCAAGAAAACTGTGGTGTCTGTATCCGCGAAGAGTTTTTGTATGTTTGTTTAATATGTTATAATGCTGGTCTTCTGGTGCCCAAGGCAAGACTTGGGTTTATGATCTAATCATAGCATCACAGTGTGACGACAAGGCTTAGACCATGATTGATCCTGACATCTCCTGGTCAAGAACGGAAAGCTCAATTCTCTCTCGCCGCAGGGATCGCGACAAATTCTGAGCTGTTGGATGACAGATATAGGCATCACTGCCCATGTGTTAGTAGGAGTGAAAAATCACTACGCTGGAGGCCTCTATTGTACATCTATTAAATATAGCTTGTAAGTATTTAAATACGTCCTGTCTGTGCACACCTGATCAGATTCCTTCTGTCACCAAAATAGCACAGTACTTGATTGACTTTTCCACTTGTCTGACTAGGTAGGAAACAGACGCACAAATCCTACTAATCCTTGACAACCAAATTACACTGAGGCTCCTGATCGGTATACTGACACCCGCTGCTATATCTCTCACCCCACTTGGGTGTCTTCAAGACCACACTGAGTGACTGGACAAAAACAGAGGGAGTGCTTTTTCGATAGGTATGCCACTTCGATGAAACATAAATTGTGTCAAATGTGAGAACTTTCCATTGATGGTGTTATAGTTGTTCTGAGATGCACACATAAATAAAATGTTTTTATTGCAGTCAAGTAAATGGTGACTTAAAGCCGCCATGATGTGTGGCGGTACATGCTGGTAATGGCCAAAAGTTGCACTAGTTAGAGCTTGAAGGTACAATTTCTTTTTTGCTGAGCATCAAAGTAAAATGTAAGAGACTATGTAGTCACTCAAAACTGTTCATTAATAGCACTTTCAATGACAGTAGTCTTTTCAAAAGGATATAAGGGAAGTTTTGCTTCATTCATAATGTCACTGTTTGACCTCCTTGTGTCAAACATCTATTTCTGTTGAGTGAGCATTAGTTGTAGATGTGTGCTATTTGTGGAAACACATAACAAGTTGTCTAGTCTGAGCATCTTGTCCATTTGACAGAGGAATTGTCGCTATAGTGTGAAAACAGTACCTACTGCAAAGCTGAGGCTTAATGCTTGTCTCAGCTTTCTGCTTTCCCCCATCAGATCGCTTTTATTCAATCACATAGGCTGAGACTTAGAGGCAGATGGAGTCTTTTACTTTTGTATACCCAAGGGTGATAAGGCAATTTAGGGTTACTGAGGTCACAACTAGGCAATTTTTCTTATTCTTCAATCTCGGGGGTAAATTGCCTGCCACTGGGCCGATAGTGTATCTCCTCATCCGAGTCCTCCGGCCGGGGTTCGAAGCAGCTGTCAAACTTACGCCTGAGACGTTTCTTGAGCTGGAAGGTGCGCACCGTGTTGGAAAAGTTGTATTCCTGCTCCTTCAGTTTGGCATAGTAGTCGGAGAACTTGTTGAACAGAATGGAGATGGGCATGCCGTTAAGGATGATGCCAAAGGAGATACAGCTGAATGCCACACAGCGGCCGAGGTAGGAGATGGGGACAACATCTCCATAGCCCACAGTAGAGATGCTGACCTATAGGAAAAAAGGAATAGCGTCAGCTTCCATAAAATTACTCAAAGCCAGTGCTCTCTCGTGTAGATTTAAGTAGGGATCAAGAGAAGAGCAGAAGAAGTTTTTAGTTTACTCCTCACAGTACCTGCCTTTCACCTGGCCTCATGCACTTTGTATCCATTACTTTCTGTGAATCGAGTAATTAAAATGCTTTTTTTATATTTCTTGAATGCAATCACTCTGTCTGGCTACAAATGAGACGCATTACGCAGCATTAGAGGGAATTAGACACATATAAATTCACAGCTGCCACCAGATAAATGAAAACCATGTCCTCAGATGATACTGAAAGACACACAGAGTACCAGGCTGGTGACACAGTGTGACCCATGTGAACCTAGAAATGGTGTGATATTCATACCTCTAAATATTGATCATTTATATATGAAGCTTGAAAGTAAATTTGCATAAGTTACTGTTTAACCATATGACAGCTTGGCGGCCATCAGTAGCCACTCTCCACATCTGTATAGGCTAGATAATTTATATCAAGTTTATGTGACCCTAGAGTTACTCCACATCTTTCTCTTCGTTTCACATATAGCACCAATTATGGAAGATACTTTGGGGTAAGAATTACACAAAGGCAAATCCTACATTTATTATAGTTAGTAGGTTTTTCTGCAAGAGAGACGATTTCAGAATATTATTTAGCCAACCATTAATTCACTAAAGAAGACTGTGTTTGAGCTCTTGAATATAATCAGTGTTTACTGCATTTTAAAGGCATAAAAATAGCACGGAACATGATCTGTACTGTGAATCTGCCTTGGTCTGACTAAGCAGGCAGCACAAATCCAGATAGACCTAATCCCTGACACCCGAAATGCACTGCACTGCTTGATCATACTGACACACCCCAACTGAGCTTCCCTTCAGCGCTGTCAAGAGAAAGAGCTTACCAAAGCTTCATAACTGAGTTAATTGATCCGGAAGAAGCTGAGTGGCAGCCGGTGAGAGCTGGCTACACGCTCTAAATGCTGTAAAACATTAATTGCCCCATTCATAATGAAAAGATGTGGAGCAACTGTGGTGTTATAAGTAGGGTTACATCATCAGTGTGGCTGGACCTAAAAATTGGACTTGAAAATATTTTCAAAAATAATTTACAATATCATCACAGCTGCCATTAAAAAGAAGAAATAATTCCCAGAGTGTTAAAACTTTTATAGAAATCACTAAAAGCCACAAAAAAAAACCCAAATCTGATGTTTTAGTTATACTGCATTTGTAACAAGCATCCCAAACATATTAGAGCCATAGAACTTTACTGGACGTAGAGCTTGTCCCGTACTCACCGCAGCCCACCACCAGGCATCTGGTATGCTGCTGAACGGTGTCCCGGGCTGATCCACCTCCACAGAATGCATCAGAGCAGAGAAGGTGAAGATGCCCATGGTGATGAACAGAAACAGACAGCACACCTGCAGCACGACAGAACAGAGCACGTCAATGACAGCGCTTGTTTATATAAAACTATGTCATAAAGCAGATACTATTTTAGTGGCTTTCATCCAGTAATATGACAGTTTGAGATGTTACTATAAAGCCTTCCTGACATTTCTGCACTCGGCTGTGTAAGCTTTGTTCAATTAATGGGTTTTAAACACATCATATGCAATGAAACCGTTCTGTTTTTTGTTAATTAAATGAATAAATGTGATATTATGTTACATTAGTGAAGTTTAGAGCTGCTGGTAGGTGGATTTTGTTCTTTATCATAAGCTAATCATCTAGTGTCACTCTCTTCAAGAAATAAAATATGCAAATTTAAATCGATTGTGATATCCTATTGTAAAACTATCATAACCTTCTTCTCTTCTCTTCTTATCTTATCTCATCTTCTCTACTTCTCTTCTCCTAGTGGTGACTTTCACATAAAACTACCTCCTGTTCCTCTTATGTCTCTTTGCCTTGCAGGTTGCCATGTTATTCAAAGGCCTTCAAATGTTACCAGCATTTGTGTTTATTGATTATTCCCTTCATACCTGCTCAGAGCACTGGCGGATGGTGAAGCCGAAAGCCCTCATGCCGGTGGAGTGACGGGCAAGCTTCAAGATACGGAAGATGCGCATGAGCTTGACCACTTTGAGCACCTTGCTGACTTTGCTGACTCTTGACATGGCCTTCAAATCCTCCTGAGCACTGATGTCTTCAGCATCTAATACAAAAGTCTCAAAAATGATCTGGAGGAAGTAGGGCATGACGGCTACCAAATCGACAAAGTTGAGGGCGCTCTTCACAAAATGCTTGATGTTTGATGTGGTGAGTAGTCGCAGAAAGTACTCCAACGTGAAGAAAAGGATAGAACTAACCTCCACCCACTCCATGTAGGTTTTGCCTGCAGGTTTGTACTGCCTAAGTTCTTTGACTGTATTCAGAGTCATGGCAACGATAGAGATAAGCACAAAGAGACTGGAAAACACTGCAAAGGCTTTGGCTGACAGTGAGGAGTAAGGATTCTCCATCAAGTCCCAAAGTGCTTTACGAAAGTTTCCAAGAAACATGGTCTTGTAGCCCTCGTCATCATGGTGAGGTTTAATCTCATCTATGAGCTCCTGGTTAACCTTCAGGTGTTCTCTGATGTCGTCCAATTTCTCCTCAAACAGAATGCGGCAGCACCTGAGAAAGACAGACAAATGCTTTACCATAGCTACATTTTAAATATCCACAGACAAAGCCACAATAGATACACTGCATATCAAATATCTACAGCACACCTTGGAGTATCCTTCAGTTTGAGCCCCCAGAATGAGATCTCTTCCTCAAAGTTGACAGGACACAAGCCATCCATCACCCACAGAACATTACTGCAGTAAAAGTGAAATATGTAATGGAAAAACATGGGGTCCCTGTCAAAGAAGAACTCGTTGTTCTGAAAATTATAATCGTCACAGAGCGTCAGACGCTTAACTGGATCATTGCACAGAGCAAGGACTCCGATCCTGGTCTTTGGGTATCGGAGGACCAAGTGTTTAGGGATGTGAAACACCTTTCCACCCACATTTAGGTTGACAATGTTTGATTGCCAGGGGTTAGGTGCATCCGTCTTCTCATCTTTTTTCACCTCTTTTCTGGCACCAGGAGCGTCAAGGTTGTCCATTGATGTCCACGGTTTTACTGAGCTGTCCTGTGAAAAGGGGAATTCACTCTCCTCTTCTTCGATGCTTTGCGTGAAACTCAAGTCGCGTTTTACGGATGCAAAAAGACTGGAGCGACGTTTTTTTAGAATTTTCCACTTCTCCATTGCGACAGCTGCTCAGAAGACCAATCACTGGAAAATGTTTTATGCCGAGTTTGAATCAAATCACAGGAGAAAAACGATAATATGTTTTTTCTTTAAATCTACAATATCAAGCAAAAATATCACCATGGTAAAAAAGAAAAAAAAATCCTCCAGGTTGAAATAAAGACAAAGAAAGAGCTGTGGTACTTTTGAGTCACTGTGCAAGAAGATCAACTGCATGAGTTAGGGCTTCAGCCTCTTCACTGATTCTCTAATCCTATTGCTGTTCTTTCTGTCCCAGCGCAAGTTAAAAATACTGTTCACAAGGATTAGTGTTGTGATTTAAGGCTTTGACTTCTGAGAGAGGAAGAAAAGCAGAGAGGGTGGTGTCACGACAGTATGGCATGGCTAACAAGGCTACAGAGAGCTTTTACACAGGATATTCAGGTAGATTACGCAAATTATCAGCTATGGCCTTTTTGACCTATTGCTGAACTAGTTAAACAAGCCTGATTTTAGAATTAAAGTCAAAATACATTAAAATTAATAATGACTGATAAAAATTCTCTTTGTTTTCTGTATATTCTGCACAGACCCTTATCACTGTTTATCACTGATATGTTTCTCTTTACAATAACTCACTGGTATAATTGACAAAGTATTCATTTCAATATTAAGTCAAGCCAACTAAAAACAAAATGTTGATTATATAACAGTGAATTTATTTAATAATGTACTGAATCAGTAACCTTTTTGATACTGACTTTGGATAAATAGGCTGTGTTTTTTGACTGATATCACAAGCATTTCTTTGCAAGCTCCTTTGACTACGATGACCTGGATGACTGAGAACCTTCACAGACACAAGCATTTGTAGTTACTCCAATAATTCAGTATTTGAATTGTCTGTATGTACGCACAAAAAAAGAGATACAGTTACACAGAGACAAATTCCTTTCTCTGTTTCTGCACATTAAAATAGTTTTGGGAACTCTGTGAATAATGGTTTGGCCCAGGTTTCCACCATGGGTGCTTCGAATGGTATTTCCCAATCTACCGGAAAAGAAGGTAACTACGAATGTATAATAGTTTTTATTAAAGTTCGTTATTGTTGTTATTACTCGTAAGTTTAGATTCTGTTACTTGTAATTTGATTAAAAAATAATTTAAAATTTAAAATTTTAATAAACTAAAAGATTACAGTTGCCATATATGCCATCCGAGCACCACGTGACTTCCTTTCCGGTCTAACCTGACAACATGGACGCCAGCCGCGTGCAGCCCATCAAGCTTGCAAGAGTAAGAAAATCTATAAAACGCTGAAAATTATCGTATCAAAGCGATTAAATGCCCACAACAATAAGTATTGTTTCAAATGGGCTCAAAATTTTTAGGCTAAATCCACTTTTTGTGTCGTAGTTAGCAAACGTCTCTTCGGCTCTCGTGCTTCTATCATGGAGGCCTGTCAATGCTACAGTCTCTGCTAGCTGCCGCAGTACTTATGCTCACTTTTCTTTATTCTCTGTGTTCGTTAAAAATTATATATATATGTATTATATTGAATTTAGAGATTTGATGTTCATGTTGCTCGTGTTTTCATTTTCAGGTCACCAAGGTTCTCGGGAGAACCGGTTCCCAGGGACAATGTACACAGGTATGCTAGTTTGGCTAACACCTCAAATTTTATCCGGCACAAACCAGTATCTGCGATTAATATTTACTTTTTATATGTGTAAGCTTACTTTGAGTTATTGCCAAGGATATACACAATCTAGGGCTGTAAATTCATGTGAAATTAAAAACTAGATTTCTAAACAAAGGAAAAAATGACAAACGATATTTTGTACCTCTTAAAAAGGGCTAGGATGAAAAATGCAAGTTTCGTGTTGTCTTAGATAATTTGTTTACACATTAAGTATGAGGTATTGAGACAGCTGTTTGAAGTTTGGACATTGATTTAGCTGTAAGTCAGGGGTTTTGTTTGTATCTTTAAAAACAAAACAAAAAAACTTGATCTGAGCTTAACTTTTTGCTCCTGATAAATATCCTCCATAGTATTGTAACTAAAGTCACTAACGTTGAAACTGGGCAGATTCGCTCTACCAACTAACTGAAACTAAGCTGAATTATTATCAGAAGTTTAAGATGAAAAACTGATTAAGCTACAAAATATGACTCCTCTGATTTCTTTTACCACAAAGGAGGCAGGTTATTTTGGGGGGGACAAAGTTTTAACCTGGATTTTAACTACTAATGACATACTCGAGCAAGCCATTGATCCTAACTGGAAACCACGTTTAATAGAGAAACCAGATGTATCTTTGAAATGTATCAATGCTTTTTTTTTTTTTCTTGCCATCACCAGTGTGTGAATGGCAAGCTACATTGTGGCTACAATGTAGCTTGCCTTAGGGGGACTAAGTCCTTAGGGACTAAGTAAAGCGCTATACAGATGCAGGCCATTTAACTCAGTTGTCATTTAGTGTGCTGTTTGGTGTACTGGTTACTTGGGCTAATGATGACAATTTATGTTACATTCATAGCTACACCCAACTTAAGCCCCTTTTTTCTTAGTACCTACTCAGATTGACTTGCAGTGGTTTTCGGGGTTTTCCATTAGGTCATACTACTTGCTACCTGCTAACGGGGTTACAAAGCGATCTGAGCAGGTAGGTCCTAAAATGTTGCATCACCAGACTGCATGCCACCGATTCGCTGGTCAGTGTCTGGATGAGAGCGTTACCAAGTCAATCTGTGTAGGTACTAATGGGAAAAGGGTCTATAGTTAACATACATGTGTTTATACTTCCATTCTTCAAACTGCTGTAACACTGTGCTGCCCACTAACTGAGTACTTTATTACTAAAATGTGTGTTCACTTGATTGTTGGGTGTTCACTTGATCGCTTTTACAGCATTGCAGAGTGAGATCCTCAGTTACTGTTTTCTGACAGTGAAACAGCAGGGAACGGAGTCGGGGTCCCAAAAATTAAGCAGATTATAAAAAATAACGTTTGAAAAAAATGCCATCCGAATAAATTTTTAGATATTGTGCTATATCACCCCACAGTTACTCCTTGTTGAAATTGATTATCATGACCATTGGTTTATTTTCCATGTTAAGTGGATAATTTAAACAGCTGAAAAATTTCCAAATAAATATATATTTTGAATTACGACTGCTTTGCTCCCTTGCCACAGAAAGGAATGCATAACAAAAACAAAATGAGGAAAAATCCATATAGGCTGTCTGTAAACATTTGAACAAAACCCTCTTTAATTGGTACATCATTAATTTAAACAGAAAAATTTGTCTGCTGTAGAGTCATTTTAATGTTTAAGTTTTGGGCACTCCCGTTTCCCACCAGGTCCGTGTCGAGTTCATGGACGACAGCAACCGCTCAATTATCAGGAACGTGAAGGGCCCAGTCAGAGAGGGAGATGTGCTGACACTCCTGGAGTCTGAAAGAGAAGCCAGGAGGCTGCGATAGGTGAGACGATATAACCTCAGGTGATCAGTGTTTTGAGTCATTAAACTGTCAGCATTGGTGAAGCCCACAGTGAGAGTGCTGATGGATAATATGCATTTGACCTTAGATACTTTGATGATGCTGAACGTTATTGTTATTAAAAACTTAGTGAACCAAGAACAGTTTATGATAATAAAACACTGCGGGGGAGGTGATGACAATGTTTGCCGTTGTATTGTAGTTAACAAGAAGTAAAAAATATTCCCATAGTACTAACATGCACTATGGGAATATTTATATTCCTTATATAACCTCATAAGGTTAGAAAAAACATTTTAAATGGCTTGCAGCAAATCATATTGCGGTTCAATCTGTTTTTGGCTTTGAAATGTCCACAACGAGTCTTAAACTCAACCTAATGTTCTAAGTTCTCAATTCAAATATCTGCGGTATTAGATCATAATTGCATCTTGGCCACTGGTCAGAAGCTCTTATCTAGTTAAAGTGTAACAGAGCTGCACAAAGGTTGCCTGTTTTCAGTGTGTAGGGAATATGTCCCATGGTGGTCAGGGGTTGATGTTTGAATTCTTCCTTCAGTCCTCCCGATAGGCTGCTCATGTCTAATGCTGCTCAATTCAGAGCGTATCAGTGTTCCAAATTTGGGAATGTATAAGACTTGAACACAGGCTTAAACCTTTCTCACTTGCTCTGTCTTCACAGTGCCCGCTGAAGCTGCCAATCCAACACTGTGGAGCATCAACTACAGCAGGATGCAGTCTTTTTCAGTGGACTACCCGCCACTTGTTCAGATGTTTTGAAATAAATTTGAGTTGAAAATTATCCTTGAAGTCTTGTTTCTTTTATACTAAGTGATTTTTTTTTTTTTAATTCAATAAACTGGAACATTAGCCTGCCATGATAAACTTGCATGAGACAAGTAATAGCTCATTATTGATGCATTAATAGTAGGTGAGGTGTGGCTGTCAAATTCTTGTACGCTGAATGTGAATTAAGGTAAATAATCCAATACTTCTATACATTTAGTTACTCTGAAGTGTCAACTTCTCAACTCATTCCATTACAGTTCAAAAGTATTAAAATAGACTAGTTTTAAACTACTCTTTCAGAGTAAATGGATGTTAGTTCTTTCAACTGTTTCCTTTAGAGGTCATTAAATGGAAAAATCTACCACCATCTCACCCTGTCCCTAACATCCGCGTCTGTCATACAAACTCCCTGCATGTCCTTTATCATGCCCATGAACATCAATTGTCAAGTATATCCACCTTCACTCCTGTGCACGTGTCCAAACCATCTCTCCTCTTGACCTCCAGCTCCTGTAAATAATTCTATAATTACTTTTTCCCAGACACAGATAAGTAGATTTATTTTTAAATAGCAAACATTACAAGGCTAATATAGCTGTTTTCTGTTGCACTGTTGTGTATGAAAATTAAGGAATTTCCACAAATTTAGCGGGCACGCCATTATTTCACCTTGTGCAGTTTACGTTCCGTCCAGCAGGGGGCAGTGTCTGAGTTTTAAAAGCTAACGGAATTGACCTCCATTTCAGGTACAACACAATCGACTGCATGTAAGAAGTAAGCAAGTGAAGACTATTTACAGGCCAAGCTCTCTCCTTTAAACTAACTTAAACATTCATGCCACCGTTCATTTCCAGCAGTGTTGTTTCTCCATCATAAACTAATAATAATGGGACAAGCTGAAAAACATCTGCACAACACAATTTGTATCATTAAATATCATTAGAATTTGTTTATTTTCCACCAAAAATCATATTTATCCACATTAGTTTTATTTTATATTTTTAACTGCAACTGCTCCCCACTTTGAGCACCACTCCAAAGCTGTGTAGCTTGTATAGCTAATGAACACAGTACAGACAGATTCAAATTGTTCAAAACATATGTGACCCGTTTTCTCAAATTATTTAAGATAAAAGCTGAGGATGTGCTAGTTCACACAGCTATAGTAATGCTTTCCCCTCCAGATCTACTTGCTGTTCTGCAGCATTAGAAGTGAAATCTGGTCATGAATGCTGGTGATCCAGGTTTAGCGTGGCTATGTTTAAATGTTGAGGTCTAAAGAACTTTAAGGTCAGTTACCTCTGAACTAACGATGTGTAAATGTCAGGAAATACATCAGAGGAATACTGAGCAGTCTGTAAATTAATACTCTGCAAAGGTATCTGGCTAAATTCCAGCTTGGGGTTCCTGAAGGATCTCTGCGGTTGTTTAAACAGGAAAGGAGGTCAGTTTGAGTTATGTACACTGTAGGTTTAATGATCTCCTATTTTACCTTGGCCTGTTTTACAGACAGGTTGTGTGCAAAGCTGAGTTCAACTTAAACACTTGGGTGCCTTTTTCAGACATACAGTGCAGTGAAAAAGTATTTACCTCCTTCATGATTTCATAGTTTTATGCACATTTGTCACACTGACATGTTTGTGCCAACCGTAGCAGCAAGAACTGCAATCAAGCACTTCTTTTAACTGACAATGGGTCTTTCACATCCCATGTGGAGGAATTTTGGCCCACTATTCTTTCCAGAAATAATTAAATCAGACACACTGAAGAGTTTTTGAGCATGAACGATCTGTTTAAGGTCAGGCCAAAGCATCTTAATCTTTGATTTAAGTTCAGACTTTTACTAGGCCACACCGAAACCTTCATTTTGGTTTTTAGCCATTCAGAGGTGGACTTGCTGGTGTGTTTCTGATCATTGTTCTGTGGTAGCCTATAATCCAGGCATACTTGAGTTTCAGGGCATGAACAGATGGTCGGACATCCTCCTTCAGGATTTTTTGGTAGGGAACAGAATTCATGGTTCCATCAGTTATGGCAAATTGTCCAAGTGAAGCAGCAAAGCAGTCCCAGCCCATCACATCCTCACCACCATGTTCGACTGCTGGTATGATGTGCTTCATGAAATGCTGTGTTACTTTTATGCAGATATAACAGAATTCAAACTTTCCAAAAAGTTCAGCTTTTGTGTTGTCAGTCGACAAATATTTTCCCAAAAGCCTGTGGGATCATCAAGATGTGAGACGAGCCTTTGTGGGGGGGGCGTTTGGTCAGCAGTGGTTTTATCCTTGAACTCTCCTATGGGTGCCACTTTTGCCCAGTCTCTCTTTCTTATTGTTGAATCATAAACTCTGACCTTAACTGTGGCAAATAGGCCTGCATGTCTTCAGATTACATTCTGGGTTCTTTTCTGACATCCTGGATGAGTTATCAATATGCTCTTGGAGTAATTTCAGCTTCCTCCAGTTGTGAATAATAGGTCTGACTGTGCTTCAGTGATGTCCTAACACCTTAGAAATTACTTTGTAACCCCTTTCCATTCTGAGAGATGTCAGCGACTTTATTTCTCAGCTGTTTCTTTAGATCGAGGCACAATGTTTTGCTTTTTTGAGATCTTTTAGTGCTTCACTTCGTCAGATACCTTCTCTTTAAGTAGTTTCTAGATTAAGCAGGTTTGTCAGTAATCAGGCTTGAGTGTGGCTAGTGAAACTGAACGGTTTGAGTTCTAAAACGACTGAGACAATATCTGTGACTTCTACAAGAAAGGATCAGCGTGTAGTATATGCGGAACCAGAGAGGAAATTTGACACCAAGCCACAAATTAATACCTGGAATCTATTCAGCTGCCAGGGTAAAGGGAGAGCGTGCTGGCACTTGACGGCTTTTCCAGGAGAACCTGAAGGAGACAAAATAACACGGTGAGAGAGGTGAGGGACAGAGGAGAGAAGAGACAAACTGCTTTGTCTCTTTTCAACCTTCAGACATGAATCCTGATAAATCCCATTTATCCTAAAGTGGTTATTTACCCAAATGAGCTTTACCTGCAAATCAGAAAACACACTCCAGCTTGTAGCTGACTGTTACTCACAAACGCTTCAAAATCAGCGTTCTCTGGAACAACAGACGTAGTCCATAAGGAAGAGGAGAGAGTCCTACTCTGTTTATGTTTTCAGTCTTCGGCAGCTCCGTGCACGAAAACAACTTGCTGTCACCTTGGCCCCTACGTCACTGTCATTCTGCCCCTCTCCAACCCTCTGCGTCAACAACCCTTCAAGAACTTCAGTTGGCATGTGTTTACCACCTCTTCCTTATCGCTCCCGTATCTCCCACCGGTCCTTGTTTCCACTCTTTTTTTGAAGCAGAAATACAGCAGGTTAGAAGAAAATCCATCCCAAGGTCTCTACTTGTTTGCCTGCATGCCACCAAGGTCTAACCCAGCCAGGAGAAAACATCAGCAGTCTGAGACAACAAGTCTGTTTGTCTCAGATCTTTAACACGGTTCCAGAGAAACCAGGAAGAAATCAAGGACATTGTGACTTGTAGAAATGCAGCTACTGTAGCGCTGTTGGTGTGCTTTGGAGTTGGTGGCGAGGACGACAGAGCTGAAAGGTGTGTGTGTGTGGATCTGCAGACGACCTAAACCAAAATTCCCAATGAATAATAATGTTGCTAAATGTATCAGTAAGTATAAAAAGGGTTTAACAGTGCATCTTCTACAACACGAAAGTACTGTGTTTCCTATTCTGCTTGATCAAAATACAACTTTAGTATCATCAAAAAGTATCAAACTAAAGGTAAAAATGTTTATAGTCATATAGTTCATTATTAAATTGTTTGTACTTAGTTATATAGCCATCAATAAAGCAAATGCTATTGTGGCTTCTTTTAAAGCATCATATACTTTCCTCTGTACCAGTATGTTCTTTAAGGTCTCAAGAAATACATTGAGAATAGTATAGTATGTATAAAGGTATTATTTGAATGCCTTCATGATAACGTTCTTACAAATATTAGAAGGGGACTCGCTGAAAATAAGGGAACCTGGCTAAAGGCTTTGGGCTTTGTTTCTCATGCAGGGTAACAGGAAGGCCAAAGGGGGGGTGATGGAACCTACAAGGGGAGACAGGCCACCGATGTACACACTCTGAACCCAACCACGACCTGGGTCAAGGCCATGAAATTTACAAATGGGGCCCATAGGACACATAGGACACATAGGCCCAGAAGACAATAACCCCAGAGGTAACTAGAAGTCATTCCCTGCCCCTCTCTTTCAGTCCCTCTGCTGGTATCTAGTTCTTTGGCACCCTCCCTGTTCCCCTCCATCCCTGCTGATTACTGAACTGTAGTACACTCTGCATTTGAAACGGTTATCCTTATTTCCTGCCTTTAATTTGTGGAAAATGAGGTTGGTCCACTTAGCCAGATTTTCACATTCAGTGTCAACGAGAATCTTCATAAGAGGGAAATGCTAAAAAAAAAAAAAAAAAAGATTAAAAACTTTTAAGCATGCACAGTGCATCTTTCACTCAGAACATGCTGATTCTGTTTATCAGTTTATCAGTTTGCAAAATCACACAGGTTTTCATTCACAACTGTGGACAAAAAAAACAACACAGTACATCGTTCTGAAATAACACGTAAGACCTTGCCTGAACTATAACTCTGAATACAGACAGAAAGAAATGCACATATAACCATGTGACCATGAACAGCATGCCACAGAAAAAAGAAATATATAAGCACAAGAAGGCAGCTGGGTGATAAAATACAAAACCCAGTTTGGACATGCTTGATTTGCTTTTATGTAAGCTAAAGTGCAAAGAGGGGGGGACAGCTTCCTTGTGTGAAGGTCAGAAACAGAATACATTCACTCATTTATTTATTTATTTTATAAAGTAGCCCCCACTCCCACACACACACACAGTGTGCATGACTTATGCAAAATATCTCACAATTCGCCGCACAACAGCAGGTGCTCGCACAGACGGGAAAGTGACGGGCTCACATACAGGGTCAGATTCTTGGCGTCTGATAAAAAGCCTGTTGTGGAGGGACGGTAATGAAAAAAACACTGTTTTGAAGCTCTGTAGCACAGGGTTTTAAGTAAACACTGTAACAACAAGGCTTTGTGTTCTGGCTCCATAACTGCTGGAAAAACTTCAGTACTGGCACGGTATCATGTATTATTCCAGACGTGAAAATGTCTGTGTGGGGTGATGTGATCTGGCTCATCTTATGGCCCTGTTATACGACTTTGGGGAATTTAAAAGTACAGTCGGGTTCAGTAAGCACTCACTCTCCACATCGCTGTAATATTTCTTCATATGGATCACAGCTTGTAGGTAAAGAAATGAATCAATATGCTGCTCATCACTGCTTGTTATTGTAGCGTCATGTACAGTACATACCACAGTGGCCAGCGGGCTTAAACAAATGTTATCTGGGTTAAAGGTGGTGTTGATTTCACGTCAGTTCAGATGTGCTCTCTAAAATACAGAAAGAGACATATTATGACAGTTTGAATGCACGCACAATATGCAGTCGATGGCACATGCTAAAATTTTACAGAGGTCACTGAAGAGTTAAGTTCTAGTGGTGTTGCATTTAGGGTTTATATTACATTCCTGAAAGATTTTTGCATTTATTACATGGGTTTGTAGAGCCACAGAAAATCAAAATATGGCTGTAAATGCCCAAGCTGCTGACACACCCAGCACCCACGCTTTAATGGAAGTTGCCGTGCTAAAATCCAAGTTTAAAACAAAAATTTTTTACCAAATTTTCAATTGGATGTTACTCTCTCTGTCTATCTGAACTCAGGTGAATGATCTTCCTTCTATTATGTGTAGAAAAGATTATGTACCAACTTTCAGCCCAGGTGAAAAAACAAAATTATTTTTATTTACCACAATAAAGAAAAAAACACACAAAATAACATACTGGCTAAAACTGTTGTTTATGCATTATTATTATTATTACTGCTTCTTTTAATTCCATTCCTGCACTGCTGAGAAGAGTAGCTCTGATTTGCACCGTTACTTGTGAAAACACAGGGAAAAAAGCAAGGCCTGAAATGCTTTCTGGTGCCACAGTTCCAATTAGGATTCTGGATTTGGATTAACGCGGATCAAGGCAGTCACTCTGGGTTTTAATGGGGATTCAGCAGATGGTCAGAGGTCATGCACTCAATGTGGAATCTTATAAATCTTGAAGTGGTTCAAGTGGTGCATTTCCTGAGAAAGACACTGTCTTCTCACAGGAGGTGGGCGGTTTCACTGCAAACAAATTTAGCGTATTGTCATTTTCGCAGCAGGAATAAGAGACATAAGAGCACGATTCCTGCAGAAATGTCAGTGCTAAAGAGTGCACATCTGCTCGGACACACTCACGGGTCAGAGCCTCCACTATTTAGCAATAACACTCTGTAACACAAGCCTATTTTCCTTCTCTTTCTTCTGCAAACCACCAGCTGCTTAACGCTGGGGAGGTTGTCTGCCAGTACCCTCAGCTATCCCACAAAAAGCCTCATTCACAGTCAGATCCCACTTCAGTTCAAGTGTCTCTTCCACCTCCACTCCTGTTGATTAGAATTAATTGAGAAGTGAATTAGTATCATTGTGATTAGCGACCTACACCCTGTGACCCAAAGTGCTTCTTACGCCGTGGTGAACTCGGTGTGCGTGCGTGAATGTTTCATAAGAGGCCGATTAGTTCATGGGAATCAGGCTCGGTAACTGGGGTACACACCAAGGGGCTCATTTTGGGGACAAACAAGGAACAAAGCTGCATCCTCTGAAACCCCAAGGAGACTAAACAGCCACAGAGATTTGCAGTTTAAGTCCATAAAATGTAAAAGACGGGTTCTGGAGAGATCATTCAAAGCCCGCAGCCTCATTTCTGCACAATCCCAAGCCAATATAGATATGTGTTTCTATTTATTTCCAGCTGCAGCATTTAGTTAGGAATTCACGTAAACTCTTTTTGTTCTCCTGTGGCTTATATTTTCAGAGCATCTTGTATATTCCTTGGTATGTACACACTGTTAAAGGAATATGTAGAAATGAACTGATTAGGTTTTTGATCTCACTCCACATAAAATCTGTGCTTTATTAAATGAGAGAGTTACAGCCTCAGAGACTGTTACCTGACCTCAAACATGGGGCAGGTCTTCCTTATTTAAACACTTTTGTTCTGATTAAAAAAGATACACCATGATCCCTGTAAATGTTTAGAGTTGCTGTGAGGAGAATATTTTTTGGTTGTGTATTTGTGCAGAGCTAGGCGGGCGTTAGATTTACATTTTTGGAAGTACACTAGATATTTTCAGTATTGAGAATTTTGTCTTCTTTTTTTTAAAGAAAGAAAATAAGTGGCAGTCATTCCTAAGTAAAGGTTAATTATGAAGTACCACAGGGTTCAACGCTAGGACGAATTCTATTTACATATATATGCTTAACTTAGGCAGTATCATTCCAAGACGTGGCATACCAGGGCTTTCTTCCAGAAAAGAAAGTTATTCCTTCCCACTGTCACCAAGTGCTCGCTCATAGTGGGTCGTCTTATTGTTGTGGTTTCTGTATTATTGTAGCGTCTTTACCTTACAATATAAATACCTTGAGGTGACTATTGTTGTGATTTGGTGCTATATAAATTGAATTGAATTGAATTGAATTGAATTGAATTGAATTGAATTGAATTGAATTGAATTGAATTGAATTGAATTGAATTGAATTGCTGGGACCAGTTAGCGTTGCACAGATGTGAAAAAGCAGCTTTTGGGCTGTTCTCTCAATGGCTTCTCTGGTTGCTTTCATTAGTAACCATCCCAGCAGTTCATCTTGGTGCTGTGCTTTTATAGCTGTTGTGTAACTCTGGATTTTGTGGCCAGAAGGGAGGAAAAAAACACATCACGCTGCAGAATTGACTCAAATTCTTGGTGCAATCTGTCACCCAACTGTCCTGATATTACATTTCTCTGCATAGTCTTACAGAATTTAGCCTGAGGACGACTCTATTACTATTCAGAGTCTTAAATAGATAGCATTAGTTTGCTCAGTGTACTTGGTTTAACCCCAAAAGTGTGTAAAACACTGTGGATCTCCGGCACCATCAAAAGAAAAAAAATTGTATGATGGGAAGACAGCTGCTGTTCTCAGCCACAGTCTATACATATCTAAATTTTCCAAAATGGAAAATGTGTGGGCTACATTCTGTACTTTTCTGCTTCCTGCATCTGGGTTACTCATTTAGTCCATAAGCAATAAAAAAATAAAAATAAAAACACTGAGGGAAAAGCATCCAGCATCTGTCTGCATGTGTTCCTTATATGTCCAATCGGAGAAGTTAAAATATCCAAAGCTGTCAGTCGAGCAGAAGCACCATGTTCTTTTGTATCCTGCAGCATGTCTGTGCATGTGCGTCTGAGGTGAGGTGACTTGTAAAAGGTGTTTGTCTGTGTGCTCTGCAAGAACGAATAATTATATAGACACGCAGTAGACTGTGTGTTTTGTCAGCTGCACAAAAAGAGCAATAGTAATTATTCATTCTGTTACCTTACATAACTTGTTTTTTGTCCCAAATGTTTTGAACTCAAACAGAAAAATGGCTCCATGATTTTACTAAAGAACTGAGAAATCACAGTTCGGTTAAGCAGGTTGTTAAAGTTCACAAACAGGCATAAAATCTGGCATTTAGTGTGTGGATACTGAAGGATTCTCTTGGAACATGCAATATGTAAACAGGTCCATGTATTGAACTGTTTATTTCTATTATCCCCCTTCTATGTACCCAATTAACCCAGCTGGAGGTGAAACAAGTCACACCTCGTGTTTCAGGACAGCTGGAGGCTTAAAAGAAACTGGCAGGTTTTGATTCGCTCGATGCTGCGTCGCATTCAGTATGCAGTGCTTAAGGCGAAAGCAGTAGAGCAGGCACTGAAGACCCACCACCACCATCACCCCTCCTTGTAGACAGATGAGTACAAGTCAAAGTTGAGCAAGTAGGCAGGGTATGCTCTCGCTTCTGGCCACTGGGAGGCAGAAGTGCATTTTCTTTGGCATTTATTTGGAGGTCAGGAGCTGGAAAACTGGTTCTAGCTAGTTCCCCTCTGCATCTGGATGGTGCCTGAGTGTATCTCTGCTTAAATAAATGTCTTCAAAGATGTATATTTTTAAAATGTCCACTTTTTGCTGTAGTGTCAGACACACCGGTCTGATTTATAACTGTAAATTTGAATAAATGTTTAATTAGCTGTGGCTGCAATCCACTATGGATCTCTTATAGTTCATGTTCCATGACTATGAGGGCCACCTTTCATGTTACCGTTCCTTTAAATAAAAAAACTAATACACCAGGAGTAAAACTGTATTATTGTATGGTCTTTGCCTTATAATATAAAGTGGCTTGAGGCAACTGTTGTTGTGATTTGGTGCTATATTCAATAGTTAAAATTGAGTTTAAGTAAAAGCTATATATATAATTCAATTGTCACCCCTATTATTAAAAATAAATAAATAAATAAAACCAGCCTTTTATTGATGACTAGTCCTGTTGCACGCAGGCCTATTCGTCTAGAGTTGCATCCTTAATCCATCTTCACTGAGGCAATCACAGAGCAGTCATGAGCTCCATTCGCCGGCTGTGCAGTCGGCTCGAAAGGTCACTGCTTTCCTGCTCCTCATGAATATCTCATGATGTGTGTGATGGATGTGTTTGAGCCTGCCTTGTGTGATCATATATTTATAATCTCTTCAAACTGGGACATGAAAGAAGAAGCTTCAATTGTTTTCTTTCCTCTGGGTTTTTCTTCAGTTTTTCATTTTTATTTTTGTTTTATTCATTTAAATCTTTTTGGATGTGAATTTCCAGCAAAGACAAGTGGAAAAAACTGTGATGTAAATCACCCAAAAACCTCGTGAAACAGCCAGCCCATGAGAATCGGTTTACTGCCTCCAGCACCTGCTTTTTTTCTTCTTCTTCTTTCATTCTTCCCATTTTCCATTCCCTCGTGCACAACCATGTCTGTGGGGGTGAAGGGGGGGCTGCACTAGGATTTACAGATGTTCTGTGTTTGGAATCTGGGTAAAAGGTCAGCATGCCGGCCAGAGATGGGAGCGGCCATTTTGGGAAATTGAATAAGCAGCTGTGGCAGTGAGGTGTGGATGCGGTGATGAGCAGGGACACACACTCGCTCGGAGGAAACGGGGGAGACTGATTCCCACACTGTTTAACATCCGTGACATTAAACAAATTTTTAAAAAATGATAACAACAGTTTTTGTAATCAATGGGTTTAGTCTGTTCTGGGGTAAATATATAAACTGTCTGCTCCTCAGCTCTTCATGTTTGAGCTGATTTTATTCTTGTTTTTACTCGAATACTAAGCTCTGGGGTACTTGTACATACTTTGAGTAATTCCAGTAGCTACTTTGTGTCGTAAGTCCATTACATTTTGATAGATCGTGTACTTTTTACTTTACACTTTTTGGATCGCAGTTACCATTTGTCGTATACATTAAAACTCTACACATATGATCTTGTAAAATATAATAACACTGGCACTGATTAAAGTTTCCAGCAGCATGTCAATAGATGTAAACATTAAAATGCAGCTTAATGTTAATAGTGTACCTGCAGCATGCTATAAATCACATAATTAAATGATACAGAACAGAATAGACGGCTTTGCTGTGGGTAATGAGCACAGTTTGTGAAAATACTTGTGTGTACTTGAGTAAAGCATCTGACTACTTCTACCCCTGATGAAATCTAAATATCTGAAAGACAACATTTCTTCTAGACAATCTGAAACGGTCCAGTGTGCTGCATGTCAAGGTCTCCTTCAACAGACACATTCAAACAGCTTGTTTTTTTCCACACATGACAGATGGAATATTTAGCAATCTTTACAGGAAAAAAGTAATCCTTACTGTAGCTCACATCCCTCCCAAGTTCTGTATTGTCCTGAAGGACTGCATAAAGGCTGGTGTATAATCAGCATGTACCATCATGACACACGTAAACCAGACAGTCATCGGGTTCATTACAGGAATTGTTGGATGAATCGAGTCTGTTTTTTGTTATGTAGTAATCCTGCTTGTGCCTGCTCTACAACCACTTGGCCTTTCATTAAACCGTAAAAAAAAGATAAATTCAGTAAATATACAGAAGATGTTTACGTTCAGTAATAATCCTGCTCTACTGTAACTGAGAGGATATGAATCATCCCTGCAGTGCGTCAGTTTGAGAAACAAAGGTAAATGTGTGTGGGTTGACCTCAGTGCTCCTATTACATGAAGGGCATAAAACTGAACAAGAAAAGCCTATTTTTAACCGGAGCACTGAGGGCTTTCAGTGGAAACCCCTACCCTGCTGAGGCTTTGGGGGGAAAATAATGAATGTTTGTTGCATTCCAGTCCATGAATGAGGGTGCTGAGTTTCCCCATCCCAGCACTGTCAGCAGTCTCTGAGTCACCTTTCACCTACTTAGTCTGGTCTGCAGACAGGAGAGGGTTAACCAGGACCTTCATTTGTGGTCTCCCCCCAGATCACGTAGGGCTTGCCAATAGAGGTTGTTTAAAAAAAGAAAAATCCTAGAACCCGTAATATTGGCATTCTCTGTGCCGTGTGAACTTTCCCCTAATTCTCACAGTCCTCAAGGCTTCTGAGCAGCAGCAGATCTTTACTATGGAGAACCTCAGGCCAAATAATACGAATGTTCCTCTTCCGATGACACACATTCCTTGTATTATCCAAGGAGTTATGATAAAGAAAAATCCAGATAAAGACTAAATAGCCATTTCTCTGGACTGACTTTTTCCCAATAGGATGTCAGAGGAGAAATTCAATAGCTATTTAACTTTATCTTTACCCATTCTTGGTATTTTTAAAGCAATTTTTTTCATTTTAATTTCTTTGTCCCAAAGTCTCCAAGATGAATAATTGAAGATTATTTATATTTTTGGAAACTGGATGATTGTGAGGTTTTTTTAGTGTTTAACACAAAAGATAATTTAAGATTTCAGTGGACAAACGTGCGGTTTCACTGTTTTCTGACATTTAATAAAAAATGTAAGTTGCTCAACAATAAATCCATTAATGAATAAAAATATTCAGCTAAAGACGCTCGTTTCAGATTAATGGGTTTCATTTCAGTGGTATGAACTTTAAATATTTCAAAGTTTACTGTGAAGGGAGGTTAATTTATAATTCAGGTATGGATAGATTCTCTCCCACGTTTGTGGTCATCGTGCACCTTCTCTCGTATTTTTAATTTGAATCACAGCTGTAACATTTTGACTCTGACATTTTCACAGCTTGCTATCTGCTAAAATAAAAACAGCATGAGGCACATGAACTAAATAATACAAGCGAGTACAGAAGAACACAGAAAATTGAATGCTGGCTTGATTTTAAATGATGAATAAAATAAGTTCAGCTATTTCACTGTCAGCATGAACTAAGGACACAATGAAGAAGCTCAGTAAAGGTCTGTGCTTCATCTTTATCCAGCATGAATTCGCCAAACACAGAACCACATTGTTCATCAAAGAATATAACCTTTTATCTGGCTTCTGGTATCATTATCAACTGTTCATGTATTCATAATCATATTACAATCATAATGATCAGACTATACTACTATTACAAATCATAGAAGGGTACACAACTGTCTTGTCTCCCAGCGCACAGAGATGAACACCACTTTATCATTTCTGGCGTCAGCCTCTGACAGGAAGAGTTAACAGAGAGGTGGAGGAGGGACAGAAACCTGAGAGTGACTGCACGCCTCCTTCTCCTCAGCTGGCCAATAGCAGGCGGCTCACAGCTTTGACTTGACGGCTGAGAAACTATATAATAGCAGCACTGAGCTTGTTTATCCAGGAACCTGAACTATCAGATCCAATTCGAGAAGAGAAGGCAGGACACTGCACAATTCTGTGCACAGTTTACAGACGTATTTCAGAAGTTTAGTAAAACGGCAGAAATGAAGACAACACTGGCAACTCTGACTCTCTGCCTGGTGGTGCTCATGGCCACAAGTTTCCCAGTGGAGAGGAAAAGAGCCTCAAGCTCTGGTGGTGCTACCAAGGAGAAGCGTGTCCAGTATGCAGCATGGGATGATGTTAACGTCCTTGCCCACGGCCTCCTGCAACTGGGCCAGGGGCTGAAGGAGCATGTGGACAAAACTAAAATCCAGATGAGGGACCTGTCAAGCAAACTGAAAGTCTTCAATCGCACTGTGAGCGAACTGGGGAAGGAAAGCCAGAGGTTACAAGCAGACGGGGAGCTTTTGAAAGCTCGGGCCCAGGGACTGGAAGACAGAGAGGGGCAGGTGCTGAATGTCACAGCTGAGCTGAGGGATAAGGCAGAGGAGATGCAGCAGGAGAGAAGGACAATGAGTGAAAGACTCAGCCGCCTGGAGGAGAAGGTGGACGGCATGTTGCAGGGAGATGGAGGGATGTCTGACATGAATGCTGGTGCCAAGAACAGCAGTGATGCTCACAACATCCAGGTAAGATTATGTGTGTAGGTTAATGATGATCATTAGAACTATGTTGGATAAGTTGAATGAAAGTTAGTCTGGGAGGGAAATTATCTGAAATGAAGCTTTTCCACTGTGTGCAAACCATTTTTCTTAGAGTTAAGATACTTTCATGTAGGCCCCTCAAAGTACAAAGGGATTTTGCACTGGTTATCAAGTCAGTGGATTTACAGCATCCAAGGATTACAAGGTGTGTGTGTCTGTGTGTGGGGGGGGTGGGGGGTGTCTGAACACTCAGTGGTCCTAAATAAAAATTAAACAGAGCGTAAGCAGCGGGTGGTGGTAAGCCGGAGTGGAAGGTTACTACTGCAGGCGCGGATAAACGTGCAGTACGTGCAGACAGAGCTGCCGGATAAAAAGGCTCTGTCAGCATCAGATGCAAGAATTTTCCGTTTTTCCACAGCTGTTGCATTTTGCAGCACAGACACTGAAGGGGCTCATGAAAGTTTTGCTTTCTTAGCAAAGCTTCGTTTACAAAGCATTGTGTGAGTCGGAGAGCTTTGTATGGTGAGCTGGAAAATCCCGAGCGGCGAATGGGTTACATAACTACACCTACACACTATTGGCTTGTCATTGTAGGATAAAATAACAAGTTTCAAGCAACAGTTTGAAACTTACGGGTACCCTATTTGCGGTGTTAACTGGAGGACCTCCTTTGAGCGATGGATTTATTTTACGCAAAAACACGTCGTCGAATAAAAATGATATAATAATTAATATTGTTGCACCTGTGTCATATTTTTCTGTCAGCTCATGCTGGAGGCCCAGAACAGACGAATTGATGATTTGATGGAGCGCATCAGACTTCAGCAGGATAAGCTTGACAAACAGAACGTGCGCATCAGGACCCTGCAGAGTGAAGTAAGCAGGCGCCACATTTACGCACACTGCTTGCACAAAAAATTCTTTAAACATCTTTATCGTTATTATTATTATTATTTTGTCTTTTTTTTTTGTCTCATCACTGATTTGCAACCTTTTTCAGATCCAGCAGTCAAGACAGAAAGCCTCCCAGCGGAGCAGCAAATCCGAGAGCTCCGTGCAGGGTGGTGTCGCGGAGCAGCGCGACTCGCCGGCCGGTAAGTAAAGCCAAAAAGCGTCCAAAATCCCCCCTTGACACTGTCTTAAGTCGACTCTACAAAATCTGACGCCAAATGTGACAGACCATCTGTCTAGTAAGGCCACAAAGAAGCTTAAATCACTAGCAATTAAAATCAAGGAAACTAATTAATTCGGGACAAGCTTATCAGCTCAGCGTGACGCCAAAAATACCAACAGGTGCAATCCCTGAGAGCGACTGAAATATTAGTATTACTCGTTAAATACGACATAGCATTAACCCTCTCCAGGCAGACGTTGCAGATTTGCAACAGTTAAGAACTAACAACCTGATCACCCCACATACATATTTTATGAGTTTCTTTTACTCAGAAGTAGCACTGCAGGACTTGGTTGTGCATTAGCAACAAAAACCTTAATTTGAGCCTGAGAGGGTTAACACAGTCACGTGTACAACATATTTAAAATATAAAGTATAGATTTGGGTTTTTTTGTTTGTTTGTTTGTTTAATTGTAAGCTGAGTCTATCGTACATTTGAGGGATTTTAATCACAATAGCAACAGGAAGTTGCTGGAATATCGCTGCAGGAGTTGTACGGGAAATTAGTAAGGTGTTTAGTCAGCACCTCTGATTCTGTGGTTTACAGTAATTATGAAAGGCTCTCAGACTGCAGGCACGCCAAACAGCTGCTGTGACTGAACCAGCATGACTGGTTTCATCCAGACTGGACTGGATGCTGAACAAATGGGGAAGCGATAAGAAACTCTGAGCTTTCTATCAGATTAGATATAGATCTCATTTTATTCCTTTTTAGTTTTAAATAACGCTGAAATCTGCACATATGGAATAACTGCAGTAATTATGAATGAATACAAATGGAAAATGATATATTCAAACTGAATTCTCGGGTTGTAATAGCCATGTGTGTGAACTAGGTGAAAGGTGAATGTGGCTGAGGTAACATTAGAGTTCGGTCATTGAAATCACAATTACACCATAAAGCTCTGACATCAGCAGGATTCAGGGATGGGGGAGAGAGGGGGGGGGAGTTATTCTGGAAAGGTTTCAACTGGGGGAAAGTTTGCTGGTCTCTGGGAGAATTCAGTCAGGGTCAGACAGCATGCCAGGATTACGCGCAGATCATTTCTGCGCTGTGGAGGAGGGAAAGGGCAACAAGGTTTTCTTGGACTCTTGTTCAGATTTCTCACCTTGGGTCTTAACTAAAATAAAAATAATAATAATAATAATAATAAAGGAAAACAAAGGGGAAAGGCAAGCTAAATTTATCTCTGAACTTTGTACAGATATCGTATGTTGTTTTGAAGACACTCACCTCCTCCCCATTTCCAAGATGTCCCACCTTTTTCTGTTAAACAAACATTTTTACATCCCTGAAGAATGAGCAACCTTTGCCCTACAACAATCAAACAGGCATTCCTCCTCCTGAGCCTCCTTTCCCTTTGGTCGTCCTCTCCTCCCCCATCCCTGTGCACAAACCTCCCACCGCCCCCCACCCCCATCTCCTCCTTATTTCCAATTATAATGAATTAGAAATGTGCTAAAGTTCAGGAGAACCCTTGACCCCTGAGCAGACAGTCACCACAACAAGAGTTCATTTCTCTAAAGAAGAAAAGGTCACCTCACACAAACAGATTTTGCTACTGTGTGATCAGCTGATGAGCTTTCACTGAAACAACTAGAACAACCAAATTTAAATCTATATATATGCACAGTAAATTGTGACGAGGCTTTGGCAGGATATTAAACTGCACTACATGATGTCATCCTTACTAAAAAAGGATTATGCCAGGGGTGCAATTAGCCTCATCCCTTATTAAAGCACGTGCCAGCTCTGGAGACCCCTGCTCTGCATACAATAACAGCCCCCCTCATCCCTACACCACGCTGTGATCGTTCCCCATGCATGCAGCAGCCATGCACATCTTCGTCACCAAGCGACTGCTGTGCACGTGAGGGAGGTGTGACAAGCCAAGGGGGAGGAAGGGGGTCGGATGCATGAGCGAGAGGGCGGGGGGGGGGTTGTAGAGGAATGTAAAGGATAGGAGTATGTAACTCTATAGGTTGCACAGCCCAGCACTTAAGGAGGGCAGGCTGCCTGGGAACTGGGAGAAAGGTCATGTTTACAACAGTCCTGCTGAAGCTAGGTCAAAGTTTTGTTTTGTTTTTTTTTTATCAGGAACACACTCATATCTCCAGACATAGTGATAAGCTTTTATTTTTCTTTCCCCTGGAGATATAGTCTTATTTGAAAACACTCTACTCGAAGTGTGCAGCAGCCCATTACTGAAAGATTCACTAACTGTGAATGACCTATTTCTGAAAGCTGGGTAGGATAACCAAAATAAAAACATTTGAGGGAGCTGGAACAAAATCTGAACACAGCGGTTGGACTAAAAAGGCAGCATGTCTAAAGCACATCCAGGGAAAAAGGCATCTGTGATACAGTCCAAGTTTTAACTTTTTTTCCTTCTTCTTTGTTCTTTTTCCAGAGACGGCATCGGACTGTCACGAGCTGTTCATGAGAGGAGAGACCACCAGTGGGGTGTACACCATCCAGCCAGCAAACTCAGAGCCCTTTGAAGTCTTCTGTGAGATGACAGCTGGTACGTGGAACAAAACTCCTTTAGATTTTGAACCTGCTGTTTTATCAGATGGAATATGTTCTGATCATTCTTTCTCTGTTTTTCTATCCAGACGGCGGATGGACAGTGATTCAGAGGCGCCAAGATGGTTCAGTGGACTTTGACCAGCTGTGGGATGCCTACGAGAAAGGCTTCGGCAGCCTGAATGGTAAATGCTTTTGAATTTTATTTCACTGGCTGATTGGTACAGTGTTCAGACAGGTTATCTGCCTTTTAGTAACGTTGCATCAGTGGACAGAAATACCCTCCAAAAACATTTTAGCACTTAAACCTGAAATGGACCACATGCAAACAGAGCTCAAACTCCTCTTCTTTCCTTCCTCTCCAGGAGAGTTCTGGTTAGGTTTAGAGAAGATTTACTCTATTGCCAAAGATGGCAGCTACATCCTCAACATCAAGCTCTCTGACTGGGTGGATGACCTTGCAACCGTCCGTCTCCCGTTCCAACTGGGCGGACAGGAAACTAAATATTCCCTCCAGATTCAGAAGGGTGGCATTTTCAGTGACCTCGAGAGCTCCCTGGCCACTGACACCGCCTCTGGTCTGCCTTTTTCCACCCATGACCAGGACAATGACCAGAAAAGTGACACCAATTGTGCCAAGCACCTCTCTGGTAAGATACAATGATGAACATCCTTCAGATATTAACTCGTGATGTGGCTCACATAGAGTCCAGTAAAAACGCATCAACTAACCTAATATCGTCCTGTTTTTTCTAGGTGGTTGGTGGTTCAGTAACTGTGGGCGCTCCAACTTGAATGGCAGATATTTCCAGAGTCCTCCTCCCAAGCAGCGGCACCAGAGAAAGCAAGGCATCTTCTGGAAGACTTGGAGAGGCCGTTACTACCCTTTGAAATCCAGTATGATGATGATTGCTCCCGCTGCAATCGAGAGCAAATCATAAAAAACCGGACGAGGCAAAAACAAGAAGGGTTGTAAGAAGCAGGACTATTGGTTGATGAGGTAGAGCTTGCCACTTCCTTGGTTATCTCCCTTTAGGGACTTAATCCGAGAGCTACAGCCCTCAAAATCAGGACTGTTCTCCAGAGAAGATGAGCAGATTCCTTCCCGGTATTGATGGCCACAGAAGAGACAAAGCTAAAACGTGCAATGGAATTTTAAAAAAAAATTTATATGTCGTAGCATTGCGCAGTTTCTTTCTGCTGGTTTGAAGCTGGTGCTCCCAGTCAACAGGACGTCCCATCACAGCGTGTCCCAGCCTGTCCAGTGAGCTGTAAGCAAAGAAGCTTTTCCAACAAGTCCAGACTCCTCATCACATGTGAGGTGTCAGCTGTGTATGCGGTCTGTTGATAAGTTTGAATGTAGCAAGGACTGTCAGATTTTTAATAAAAAGGAAAGAAAAAAACCATGCAGCATGCATCAAGCAAGCCTTTTAAACCCAATGGGGCAGACCAAATGGAGACTTAATTAAAACAGTCATTTTCTACGTGAACATGACAACAGAAGCATTGTGTAAAGTTGTACTTCACTGTAAACTAGATGCAGAAACACTGTTCCAGCCTTTTGTACCACATACTGCACGTTATGCCTGCAAATTTGAATCAGTCGAAAACTATTCTTAACTGAGTTGTTCTGATTTTCCTGTGGAGATGTTGTTGATAATAAGTCATATTGACTACTTTTAAGACGAGTTTTTGTAAGTAGTATTTGAAGGACTGTTTTCATAACTATAACTGTTACTGTTGTCCAGTGATATTATCTGTGTCCTTAAGACTTGAGAGCTACTGTAGATGGGTTTTTTTTCCTTATTTAAATGTTGTAAAAAAAAATCACCTGATAAATGTATATATCTATCTATCTATATATGCTGTTTGTAATTTATGTTCTGGTTTTTTTTAAGAGAAAGATTTGGGGCCATAAAGAGCCAATAAAACTGATTGAAACCAATATCTGTGTGCACTTTATCTCTGTTATGTTCAATGCAATTCAGTTTTATTTACACAGCCGCAAACCTCAACAGTCACCTCAAGATGCTGTACATGCAAAACCCCAAGAATAAGATGACCAAGGGCAACAGTGGGAAAGAAAACTTCTTGCAATTTGCAGTAAATCCATAACCAAGATGTGATGCAAGGCATGTAGTCTGATTTCACATTGTGGCTACCTCATGTAATTAAACTGATATTTATTTTTCTTACACTTGTAACACAACACTGAGTTTGCTAACCGCGCAAACACACATCTGCACTAAACCGCAGCCGCACGTGACAGACCTCTCGATCAGCAGCTTATACCTGGAAGCAAACCTTAGTAGCTCCAAGGTGTCAGCTTTAATTTCCAGAGCACCGCCTTCTACATCCTTGTCAGGCTTACTGTTAATGTGCTTCATCCACAGTGATCCTCCGAGAACTGACAGCCGGGTCAAGATCAACATCTGAGACAGCTGATCTGAAGGAGTTTACCCTCATCTCAACTCGCCTTTCTCTTCTGGGCTACGGTGTTGCCAGTGAAAGTCGACGGCCTGATGTCACAGCTTGGGTGATGTAAAAAGAACGGGACAGCACTTCCTGCAAATGGAAAGCATTTGGTGACTTGTTGTGGTGACTGTCTGCTCGGGCGACTGTAAGGCATGGGAACAGGTTTTTGTTTTTGTTTTTTTAAACCTTGGTAAATAAGGTTTACCATTTTTTTCATTTAGCATGCATTTAAAGTGTTCTTTCTGCAACTCTCTAAATCAAAACTAAAACCAATTTATTCTTGAAATGTACTTTTAGGGCATACTAAGAAACTGTGGCAACACAAACCTATTTGCATTTGTCTAACACCTTTAAATTTCTCTCTATTTTTTTATTTATTTTTTTGGTCGTGGTGGTGGGGGCTTCTAAGCCCAGACATTGGGATAGTCTAAATATTGTTATTCCCATTTGATTTGCAAAGTTTTATATGAATGAATGTAAACTTGCTAAAATGATTTTCATGGTTCAAAGTCAAGGTGGGCCTATAAATTAAGTAGAGTTTTAATTTGAACAATAAATAAATAAATAAAGCTTTCACTTAAGGCGCTTTTGGTTTATTTGTGTTGACCTCCTGCTGTTTTGTTCTCTTTGGCTCTTTCGGGAACAGTGCCAGTACAATCCAAAGCATTAGCGGTCTGGCTGTACTCCCTACCAAGAAACAGTCCAGTGTTTCTGTTTGTTTGTTTTAAACAAATTAAGCACACACCAGATGAAGCAGAATAATTCATTAGCTTTAATGGAGCTGGTAGACAGATTTGATTAACCTTAATCAAGACCTTTCACTAAACGAATCTAACCAGTTTTCAGCTGTCACTTTATTAGGTACACCGTGCTAGTACCAAGTTGGACCCCCTTTTAACCTTCGAATCTGCCTTAATTCTTCATGGCACTGATTAAACAAGATGTTTGAAATGTTCTTTAAAGATTTTGGTCCATATTGATATGAAAGCATCACACAGCTGCTGCAAATCTGTGATGGGAATCTCCCCTTCCACCACACCCCAAAGGTGCTCTATTGGATTGAGATCTGGTGACTCTGCAGACCATTTGAGTACAGTGAACTCATTGTCATGTTCAAGAAACCAGTTTGATTTGAGCTTTGTTACATGGTGTGTTATTATCGGGGCGATCGTGGCTCAAGAGTTGGGAGTTCGCCTTGTAATCGGAAGGTTGCCGGTTCGAGCCCCGGCTTGGACAGTCTCGGTTGTTGTGTCCTTGGGCAAGATACTTCACCCGTTGCCTACTGGTGGTGGTCAGAGGACCCGGTGGCGCCAGTGTCCGGCAGCCTCGCCTCTGTCAGTGCGCCCCAGGGTGGCTGTGGCTACAATGTAGCTTGCCATCACCTGTGCGTGAATGGGTGGATGACTGGATATGTAAAGCGCTTTGGGGTCCTTAGGGACTAGTAAAGCGCTATATAAATACAGGCCATTTACCATTTACCATCCTGCTGGAAGCAGTCATCAGAAGATGGATCCACGCTCAACAATACTCAGGTCCATGGTGCTCAGTTGGTGCCAAAGGCCATAAAAGTGTGCCAACTGGCCTGAACCATTGATATAATGCAGGATGGATCCATGCTTTCGTGCTATTTGTGCCAAATTGTGACCCTACCATCTGAATTTTGCTGCAGAATAATCAGACCAGACTACATTTCTCCAATCTTCTGTTGTCCAGTTTTGGACAACAGGCCATTCTCTATGAACCCTAGATTTTGCTTGAAAATCCGAGTAGATCAGCAGTTTCTGAATCACAGTCACTTAAATCACTATTCATTCCTTATTCTATTGTCCAGGTTGACCTTTAAAAGGCTGCTTTGACCATGGCTACATGCCTAAATGTCTAATTGCACTAATAAGACATGGCTGATTAGAGGCTTGCAATAACAAGCAAAGGATCAAATATTGCCATTTCCTTCTTCTCCAAAGGCCTGCTTGTTTATTGAAGTGATTTTAAGGGCAGTGGAATCCAGTTAAGTCTCTGCGGTGCTCCCAAATCAATATGAAGCATCACTCAATACATCTAAAGGTTACCACAGCATCAGCTGCCACATGTTTGGGGAGCTTCAAAGCCCTCTTCTTGTAGCTGAGGTGGATTTCTTTAAGTCAGGTGCAGGTCTGATGTGAAGAGGAATACAGGAGCCGGGGGGTCTAATTGAGGCTTTAAGCCACACTTGACATTTAAAATAATAATTTTAAAAAACCTTTTAATCCCAGAAAATATGAAGTACAACAAGACATATAACCCTTCACAGGTAGAAAAACAATAAAACTGCACCAGAAGAAAGCTTGTGATTGATTCATACATTTATTCATTATCATGTACAAATTGTATTTCGGTGGTACAAAGCTGTTGTAAGACTCCAGTGCTCACCCTCTTGTTGTCTTTATTGCAGTAAAAAAGGGAAATACCAGCATGATCAAGAGTCAAGAGGTACTTTGGCAAATATAAATTATGTGTTAAGAAGGCAAGCAGACATCTCGAGCAATGTAATATGACGGGGTAAGACGGCGCAAAAACATCAATGAGTGCCTTCCATCAGCACTCATGAAAAAAAAAAAAAAGAATAAAAATCCATAAAAATATTTCATTTTAAACAACAAACGCTAAAAACACAGACAGAGGAAGAGCCTTGATTTTCTTCCTTTCTTGATTATTACACCAACTCCGAGGTACAGACCCACAGTATGTATGGCTATTGTGAGGGTGGGTGTGAGTGTCTGTGCTTATGTATGAGATGAACTGTATTTTACATATGCATGTATACTGTAAAGGTTTACGTTTGCAAATGCGTGGACACATTTCCATGTCATATCTGTGAACTGTAACCACCGCTTCTACCTCTGACTGGAGTAAACAAAACAGGCTTGGGGGGGCGGGAAAACAATTTGATAACGTTTGGCAGAAACCATCGTGGCTGTAGAAATGAAGATGTGAGTGAGCAATGAGTCAGACTGACACAGCCTGCAAACATTTCTTCACAAGTCTTTGTTCGGCTTTCTGGGTGGGACACCACATGTCGTGCACGTAAACCTTTCTCCAGACTGTACATGGGGGTGAAGGGGGCGTGAAGAAGACTGGGAGAGCAATTGAGTAACAGAACAAGACAGAGAGGAGGAAATGTAATGCAGAAGTGAGACGAATAGTTGGTTGGGAGGAAAGGAGCTGGTGGCTGCTGGGTGTGTGATGTGTTTCTTGCTGACAGGGTAAACAGTTAGAAATGGGCTGGGGTGGGGAGGTCATGGAGAATACAGGTGGGCGGACAGTTGGGAGGGGTAAAAGAAGGAAGAGGGGAATTTGACTTCACTTGTCCCCTGTTGTCTGATTTTAGAGGTATTGTTGTAGAAAGTGCAGCAGCATTATCTCGTAGTGCTCTCCAGACTCAGGGCAGCGGATACTGTGCCGCTCGTTGGGGTAGACCTTTAAAAATGAAAACAGAGCAATCAACCAACATCAGCAAATTAATTTATAAATTAATACACATGCTCTTTGTGTGTGTAACCAATCATATCTAATCTAGAAAATATCTTTTTTGCCTTTGAAGCCACTCATGACCTTCTTTACAAAGGTTGTTTTTGTAGCCTAGAATGCACCTGCTGTTGCTAGGTTACACAAACCATCTCCCTTATCCATATATAACTGGGCCATGAGGGACAAACAAGCGCCGTTTAACCTTTACCCGTGTTGAAGTTGACACTGTGAAGCTCAACACTTCTTGATTTTGATTGGTTGGTGACAGAGAAGTGGTTCAAGAGTTAACTTGTATTTCCAAATGAAAGCACTGAAAGCGCAGCAGGAAAAAGAAGCTGCTTTGCATGATCGCACTGAACGCTGTCGATGCAAAGTGTCACAGCATTGAGGCTGTCATTATGGAAATAGCTGCCCGCTGACACTAAAGGTTCAAAATTCAAAACAACAATCCTAATCCTAATATATAATCCAACTACTGTATTATGTTAACTGAAGTTAATTTATTGAACTATAAATAAGTGATACAAGCAAAAATCCTGTGAAAACTAAGATGGCCCTTAGCAGTAAAAGTGCACTTTCTTCTATGTTTCTGGAAGCATGATCTGATATCCAAGTGCTGGTGATGTTATATTATCACCATATAGGCTATATTATCATAATAATAATGTTGGTCCAGGATCAGCCCTGCATCTGACCAGTGATGTTGTTCGATCACTCACTATCACTAACAAACCAACATAAGTGATCAACTGCAGCATTGATCCTGGACAACATGATTGTGATAATGCTGGAACAACATAAACATACACAAACACACATGTATTATGCTCTTAAGATATGAAACAAACCTGAAGCTGGTAGGGCTTTCCAGCCCGGATTATCTGTGACACTAGAAAATTGGTGTGGAAAAAGTGTACATTCTCATCCAGAAAGCCGTGGAGAATAAGCAAACGGTTGGGCCTGAAGAAGAGAGTTACGATGTGATTAGTTAAACTGCAATGAATACGTGTTCCGAGAACAGTAAAAACATGTTCCCAACATTACAAATGTTTTAAGTGGCACAAAGAGATTTACAGAATGATTTCACAAATGCAGTTGTAAAAAATCTTTTACCCTCTCTTTCAGTATTTAAGGTCATCACTAGAACCCTAAATAGTGAGGTTCCGTCAGGATGCAATCTTAATGTTTGCAGAACTTATTTTACATACAAAAAAATAATAATAATAATAATCCACAGCTTTTGACTTAAAGGAAGACCCTGCTACTGAAACATCAATAACTCAACGTTCCTCAGCTAATGAAAATGATCCAAGTAGCCCAAGGACACAGAGGCAAGGTGTGGCATGCACAAGCACGAGTTCAAGAGTTTAAATGTTTTAAGAGTCACATTTAAAGGTGTTTCATAAGAATGAGACTGATTTTTTTAAGAAGTGTTTGAACTGTCAGTTGCGCACAGGAATCGGACTGACCAAATGTGAAGCACATTTAACCAAAATATAACATTAAAGATCCTACAATCGTTATTAAAATGCAGAGACAATATGAGAAACTGCAGAGAATGTGCGTTTTGATTTTTAAAAAAAATTTTCTTTCTTGTTAACTTAAATAAGAGTGTGTGTGTACTGACTCGCTAGGGAGCTTGTCCACATGCAGCGCCACAGATCCCTCCTCGTAGCCCTGTTGGTTGTTCTCAGGCACATCCATGTAGCGCTCTGTGTAGCCTGTGTCATAGGCCATCCACACAGTCACTGGGGCACCTGCAATAGCCAGCTGTCAGGGATGGAAAAGAAATAACATTAAAAGAAAAAGAATTCATCTTAATCTGGAAAGAAGTCACTTTGCAGGAGAGTAATTGTTTAAGCTTACTGTGTGTGTTATAATACGATTATTAATGGTATATTCTGATGTCATTATTTTACATCTGATATGCACGCATGTCACAAGAAAAATCTTGATGTATCTGCAGACATCTCTACTTAATAATGGCTAACACACTCCAAGACAGACACCATGTGGATGCAACTGGCAACTGCATCACAAATGAGGTTATGAGCAATAAGGAAACGGAGAATTAAGAAATGATTTCTCCACTTTATATTGCATTAAATAACAAATGCCTGCATGTTTTGGGCTATAGGCAAAAGTTTAATATGGTTTTAACAATAAACGACAGCTTGAGGGTAAACAGGTAGTCCAACCTTAAAGACATTGGGTCGCTGGATGAGGCCCATGAGAGAAAGGAAACCTCCATAGGACCAGCCATGGATGGCAACACGGCTCAGGTCCACAAAGTTAAACTTCTCTGCTACATACTGCAGCCCCTCCACCTGGTCTTCAATCTCTACTTGACCCTGGAGAGGCAAACAGAGTTATTTCGGCTGGAGCTTTGACATCACATCTATTTCTTTAATGATACTGGATTATTATTTGTATGTGTCAAACTTTACCATTTTGTTTTTCAGTGCTCCTTCAAATTCAAGGCCCCTCTGACAAGAACCCCTCCCATCAATGACAACCACAGCATAGCCGAGAGAAGCCAGCGTGTTCAGGCGGAGGTATTTCATGCCCTTAAAAGAGTTGTTAACCAACTGCACCTACATATACAAAGATATAATCACATTCTTAGAAACATTTTGTTTACACAGTAATAGACTTTCAGAGCAGCATTTATTAGCCACAAAGGGAAGGCAGCAATGATTAAATCTTATGTAACAAAGCCGATGATTACACAGTTAGAAGTAAGATGGATAAGATGCAGCTACAAACCTGTGGGCCTCCGTAGACAAAGAGAACAGTGGGGTGTTTCCGCCCAGACTGCAGGTTGTGAGGCTTGTATACCATCCCATAAAGCTGGAAGCCTGACTTCCCCGGAAAGTCGAAAATCTCAGGTGGATTGTAATCTCCCGGACAACCTGGATGACATCAACAAGCAGTCACCAGGTTAGGCATACGCAAACAAGGTTTTATGTCGAAAAAAATGTAAATTGTGAAATGACTGGTTCTCTTATATAAAGTTTTTCTACTCAAAGTGCTTCATACAGCATGCCTGAGAACCCTTTGTCAACAAATGTTACAGCAGAAAAAAACCTCAGCACTCTAAAACATTTTACAGAACTAAATGATTGTTTGGGAATAAAAAAATGAAACGTTTTAGTGTTTAAGGTTACTGATACTCTTGAACCTGTACTATATTCCACAGCTGGACTCTGCTGCAGGTTTATTTTTCATTCCCTCAGCCAGATTTTTACAGCTTCAAAACATTGTTTCAGCTAACAGCACAATCATGACAAGCAACTCTGTAGAAGCTCCTGCAATGGGGTGGCGGTTAACAGGGATTTATGTTTTAGTGGGAAATCTACACCTCAACCACCCCTCTCTAGAAATTTAACTACAGATTGCATCGACTGTGATTGGCTTGTTCGTGCATTGTGCATGTTCGGCTACTTTGAGTTAGCATATTGATTGTTATTCTCTAAGTGGCTAAATACAAGGAAACATAATTCTAACATCAATGTAAGGACTCTCTAATGTCAGTAAATTTCAGGTGGGAGATTGCAGAATTTATCGGAATGGACATGAAGGCAGAAAAAAACAAAACCAACAAACAAACAAATAAAATGCTGTCTATCGTCTGGTGCCACACATAAAACACCAAGATACGGCCACAAGGTAATTACACATAATGCACCTGCACAAGCATAAATGCTAGCAACGATGTCGGCCACTAGATAGTTTACACCGTCTGCAAAAATTCCCTGCAAAAGTCTAAATCAAGACTTCTGCTTCAATTCCTACTCTTCCAACAAAGCACAAACTGTTCAAGCTGACACGCATATAATGAAAACTACATTAACTAAAGGTGTAGTGCTAAAAAAATTTATATAGAGCAATTTTCAATCCATTGTGATGGTTTGGTCCATGATAAGTAGTTTGAATTAAAGAGGTTAATAAACTTTAAGCCTTAAATTTCGGGAGTTCCAAAGCTCCCAGAAACAGAAGAAATGTGATGATGTTTAGGATCGTCTCCTGATATGAACACTCACACTTGGACAGACTATCCTCTGCACAAAACTATACTGACACAGAGAGGCTTTGTTTTGTTTAATGCCAGACTTGTAATTTTTTAACTGCAAGAGAGGTTTTTAAAAAAAGGGAACAAAACATTTACCATGTGAAAACCAAATTTATCAAATCCTTTGAGAGATTTTAAAACAATGACTCTTGGCTGACTTTTCCTTTAGTTTGACAAAACGTCAAACAAGTACTTTTCGTTGGAACTAACCACTTATAGACAGAGGAATGCAGTTGCTCTTGGATACTATCTCAGTGTACACACTGCTGACAAGCAGTGCCTCTCCGTCTTTAGTGCGAGCGATGTTACATGGTCTTTTTTACATCAGGCTCTGTTTACCTGGCGATTCCATCATGCTGGCCCAGAACTCAGGAACCATGTGCAGCGGGTCACCTTCTGAGCCAGTCAGCTTGTAGACGTGAACACAGGGAGGAGTACTCACGTTGCTGTAGTGGCTGACAAAAAAGTCAAAGTTCTGCAAGAAGAGAGAAGAGAAAGAGATGCCTTATAAAGAAGAGGAAGGAAATAAAAGGCAAGAGGGATGCAAAGTTGTATCACTAACTACAACAAAGCCCGACATGAGACACTATCAAGTATGCTGTCAACACTCTCTTTAACCCTCTCAGGCCCGAATTAAGTTTTTTGTTGCTAATGCACAACCAAGTCCTGCAGTGGTACTTCTGAGTAAAAAAACCTCATAAAATATGTATGTGGGGTGATCAGGATGTTAGGTCGTAACTGCCTGCCTGGAGAAGGTTAAACGCTTCCTTCAAGCCAGTGCTTTATTTCTCACTGCTCTTAAGCAGGCAGTTTCTCTCTTTACTTAAACCTTCTCTATATCCTCTATTAGCTGTACTTAATCTGGACTGGTCTTGTTTCCCCAGGTGTAAGACAACAACACTTATATTTATTTATTTATTTATTTTTCATATATTTGAAATGTAATTCTGGCACTGACTGAAGTATTTGTTCCCACCAGAACTACTCAAAACAGTAAAATATGTTAAAGCAACTCAACTGTTGAGCAACATGTTAAAAAAAACAGGTGGATAAACAGCTGGATTACTGAAATTTGCACACAGAGTTAAGCAAACAGGTACGTGCACAAATAAATGATAGTACCTGACTAACAGAGCAGCTATGAGAGAAGCCAGGCTTAGTTAGTCTGACCACATCTCCAGGTGACTCATAGCTGACCACGTAAAGATGATGCTCCAGAGGAGTGTCTCTGGTGCCCTGGAAATACACCAACTTTGTTGCCTCATTGACCCAGATCTAGCAAAGGAAACATTAGAGAGCATTTGAAGGTGAATGAAAACAGCAGCTCTCAGCAAAAATACAGCAATTTCAGATGCCATAAAGTAGTCCATGACAAACCTAAATAAAGCCACTGAAAAATCTTTGTTTCAAATAATATATTAAATAGTTTAGAAAAGCTGACACCTAGTCAGCATTGGTGCTGAACTCCAGAATACAAAATACAGAAAATACAGTAAAATGTACATTTCAAACAAACATGTATATTTGACTGTTCTAGTGATTTTTTTAAAGGTAGCATCAGGTTAACTTGTCATCTTTCAGCTTTAGTAGCATTTGACGGTGTTTGCATCCATACTATGCACAATGTCAACATGTTTAGACATTTTCTGTCCATCTGTTTTACCCAGACTGAAAACAAAAAAATGCCTGAAACAAGCAAAAATTGAAATTGACTGCAGCAGAAGCCTGACAGAAAATCTCCAGGGAAATACCAAATGTCAGTTGATGTGGATCTGTTGTCAACTTCAGACACTGCAGCACCAGTCTTTTTATAAACACCCTAAAATTAGGATTTAGAATCAACACTCCAAATTCATGATCATTACTTGAGATTAAAATTGAGAACTGCCCAAATATTTTCTTACTGAGTTCACCTGTATCTCTCATAAGTGTGATTTTTTTTCTTTTGTATTTGGCACTCACCTTGGAGCCATGTCTTGCCAACACTTCCCATTCCCCACAGGTCAATGTAACCTCTTCTTTGATTGCACATTTAAAGTCTCCTGGAGGACAAAAAAGTAAAAATCAACATTCTATAATGTAAACGCTAACAGCTGAGTCTAAAGACAAAAGTAATATCAGCCTAAAAAATCTGATTATTTCATTTCAAATCAATGCAGAGGCATCTCCTAGTTTCTTACCCTCTAGGTGCTGGTATTCCTCTATCCAACGGTAGCAGCCTGGTTGTAACTGGGATGTGATTTTATACAGATGGCTGAAACCTGTTTTAGACTCATTTACCCAAATGAAAGTAAACTCATCTTCTGTCGTTTGAATAAAGGGATAGAATATATCGTGAACCTGCAGAAAGAAAGAAAGCGTCATAATTAGAATTTATAAATGTACTTAATCAGTTTATTTTAAATGTTTATTTTAAATGTAACCATAGAGAGCTGTGAGAAAACATTTACATTTATCCAGACGTCAGTGGTTTCTTCATAGATTATGTATGGCTGCGTGTTAGGGGGCACAGCCTCCAGACTCTCCTGTCTTAGAGCTGGATCATCTGTCACTGGGATGAAGAGGGCGGGTGGCAGCAGAACAAGTTGCAGTTTCCTCTGACTACGGTCTAACAGCACTGCCCAACCACTACAACAGAGAGCAGACAACGATCAAAACACTAATTTGTATGGAATGATGAGCAATCGTGAATGAAAAATAGTTCCCTCCAGTACAACTTCTGTAAAAACTAACGAGACTATTGTGTACGTCCATAGCTTCCAAACTGATGCCACAATTTTAAAAGGTTCTCAATCAGACAGTTTCTTATGCTGGTTTATTCTGAGAGTGGCAGAATTTTGCAACACTCACTATTTGCCGTCACTCGTCCATCCTACTCTGGCGATGTATTCTGTCCCAGGAAACAAGGAGTTAAAGGGGGCGACCAGTTCTTTGTCGTGTGTGCTCACTATCTGTAAATACACATACACATGCATACGCACACGTGAGATAAAGATCATGCTAAAGAATGAAGATGCTAAAGCACGTAGAAAAAAAGTGAAGAAAAGGAAGTGAGACACTTGCTCTTCCTTGATGATTTGTCTTGATCTCTGCCAGTTTAAGTGTAGACTGGGGATTTTTGCTACCTATAAATAAGAGATTAGAAAAAAATACAAGTTGTAGAAATGTGTGCGTATGTTTTCACTACTCTAAATCCTTGTGCATACATTGTGCAAACCTGCACTGACCTGTGCGAGGATATCTGTATGCGTCTGCTTTCCGCTCCTCAAGTGCCGGAGATGGAACATGAATAATTTCTACCTCTGTTTCATCCACCTCTTCATACAGAAGGTACACTGTTTTACCTCCATTAGGGTCTGACGGGAGAAAAACAATTAACGCAATTTATCCAAAGAAACAGAACCTATAACATGGGCTGCAAGAATCGTTCCTTAAGAATTGCTTTTGTTAGTAAGAGCCATTGAGCCGAGAACCTACTCGGCTCAACTCAACGCAGCTCGATTCAACTCAGTTTCGGAAGTTTTCCATTACAATTGAGTGCCACCTAATGTACGTGGGGTCGTTATAGCAGTGCAGCTGAAAGTTCAGCGACATTATTTGTATGCAACACGAACACCATAACAATAGAGGGCATCGAGGTGATGGTACACCCGCTGCTCAGTGTATGGCTTTTTGTCAGGCTCGGGGACCACAATGTTTTTTCTCATTGCCAGGTTTAAAAAATGGCAGCTTCGATTTTTGTGAAGGAGACACTCTCATGACTCATCGAGTGACGCCACTGACTGACAATCGGCCGCATGCAGTCTGATGACATCACATTTTTTGGATCAGATCTCAGGTCACTTGGAATCCTGGCCAAGCGGGTACTAAAAAGTACCTGGTACCAGGTACTACCACCTAATGGAAAACCCTAAAAACTGAGTCGAGCCGAGCTGAGCTGGTACTATTGGAAAAATACATACTGCTGACCTTCTACTGCTGTGGGGCTCCACCAGTAGCCAGTGAAACGGTCAAACTCTTCCTGGATGACAAAAGTTGCTACACCTGCAGACTTTGGGTCCTCCTTAACATTATCTAAACCTGGAAGAAATTGAATAAATTAGCAAATGGGTTCAAATCCATATGCCATATTCATATGCCTAAACACAAAACTGAACATGTGGGATCTCAAAGTTGTTTTCTCTCTGCGCTACAAAGTGAAATTGGATGAGAAAAAACAGGGAAGATGAAGTGCCAAAACAAGACACACACTAATAGTGTGAAATTTGTAAAGCTCACTCAATAAAAATACTGCTTAAATAAAAAAAACTGAGTCTTCAGACCTTTATGGCAGTACGTGAGTCGCCTTTCCTCGCCTGTCTTAATGTTGGCTATCCACAAGTCATTGTTGTTGATAAAGGCTATAAAGTCTGGATCTCCGGGGCAGATCTTGGGGTCCATACGGGTCCCTGAGCACTGGGTCTTGATCTCCATAGGCTTTACAGGAGCTGACTGCTAAAACCAACAAAAACAGTCTTAGTCAAAAGGAAATTGAATGTTACGTGGACAGAGCGAGAGCCTTATGAAAACATTAACCTGATTCATGAAAAAAAAATTGGAAGTTTAGAGGAAAGACATCAGGACAATGAAAAAGAGTTCTGTAAACTAAGTTAACTCAGTCTGTAACATCTGCTGACTTGAAATACTTGTTGAGTTGTAAAGAGAAGCTCAAATAACAGCTTGAGATTGTTGGTCTGCACAGCCAAGTAAATGACAGCAAGTACAGACCACCCATATGGATGCACGTGGTTATTTTCAGTGACTCAGACCAGCTCATGATTTTGTAAAGTGACTCAATGCATT
>NW_024582402.1:217885-225041 GCF_018398535.1 Haplochromis burtoni
CTACTCCTTTGGTAATTATAGTTGACTAATCTAATATTATGGTGAGGCCACTTACATCTGTGTTTAACAAACTCGCAATCAAAACACCAACCAGCATGTACCACAGAATTCGTATAGATGGCCCTAAATAGCGAATTCAACAATAATTTGTTAATCGTCATGTACGAATGTATAATAGCCATACCGTAAATCTTCGCTTGGATGAAGAACATCTGTAACGTTATTACCGTATGTCTAGTCCTTGTAATCCTCCTATTAGCAATTAAAATTTAACTTAACGTGGCCTCGGTCTTACTAAACACGTTAAAATTACAGGGACCTATGTGCCAGTTGTAAAATAATATACGGAAAGAGCCCATTTGAGTCAGGTAGATACCTGACAGCGTTTAAAGGGTTAATATTAAGGATGGGAAATTAGTAGAGTGAAATGGTAAAATAATAATAATAATAATACCGGTGCCGCTGATGGTAACAGTTAAGGTTAGCTTGCCTACAATAGATCTTTGTTCTTGATTTGCAACTACTCACTCACGCCGGGAAAAAACACCGGCAAATTTATTTGAGCGAACATTTCAAACTCAGCCGATGTTACTTACATCCTGAGGTGAACAACAAAACCCCAAAGATTTTAAAAACAGGCAGCAAAAGACAGTTATTAAATCGTGTTTGCCTTCGCTGCCTTTTGACAGGACTGTTCCCCTCTGTCATTCTCGCTCTGAAGCTAACAAGCTAGCTGCCGTTAACCGGGCTGGAAGCTAGGTTGCCACAAGCTAGCGTTGTCTGGTTTTCTATAAAAACAGGCTCTGTGAAAGAAGTTAAAATTTAAACCAACACTCACCAATTCGGCCACTGTTTCTTTACCCGGCTTACAAACCTTATTAGCTCGATGTCAATAAACAGTTTTGAGACCGCTAGAGCTTGTATCCATGGCCCAGAATGGCCACACTCAAATTGCAGCTGGCTCTGAGATTCAAGAGGCGGAACATTCGTAGTGGTGGAGTACAAACCCGGTGCTTTTTTCAGCCGCACCGCTGTTGCTGCTCTGGTTTCAGCGGCGGCAGGAACTTTGTGGTCAGTATTACAACTGCTCACCTTATTTGAGCATGAACAGCTTCCCAGGTTAGGCGCTGATGCCTGATGTTTAAAGCTTCAAGATGAAGCAGAGACCATGTCAAAAAGGCTGAAAGCCTCTAATTAGCAAGTCACCAGTAATTTTGATGTACATAGCATCTTTTGTTTTGTAAAGAAATGTTACATTTCAGGGACTTAGATCATTTCAGCATAAATCAAAATTCAAACAAAAGCACCTTATCTTTGAGTCTTGCATTCACAAGGTTTCTGTCACCATGCCATCTTTAAAATATGCATTCAATTTTCATTTTGACCCATAATGTAAAAGAAAATCAACACAATCATGTTGTGTGGAGCACCCAATTTTTTATTTATACAAATAATACAGCCATTCTACTTCAGAGGGATGAAACGAGAAGAGTGTGTGGCTCCAATACCAGGGCGACCGTGCTTCACTGGCTTGTAGGTGATGGAGAACTCTCCCAAGTAGTGACCACACATCTCAGGCTGTAGAGAGGGGACAAACAACATGTTAAGTACGGAGCAATAGAATTTTATGTGACAGAGATCAGAACAAATTTACTGACGTTTAAACAAAACGGCTTCTCCTCAACAGCTTGAGCAAAGTGTAATTTGATGTGTACAAACAGGGTTGTGGATTTGAAAAATACAATACAGTAGGAATTCTTTTATACAGGATATGCAAGATTTACTAACGTAATGTATGATTCAAACTACTTTTGGCTGTCACCTTCTTTAAAAGGTGGATGCCCTTCCTGACAACCCCAAAGAGATGTGGGCCTACTCCCTGGATCAACACAGGAACCTTTGCTTGTCAGTGTAAACCTGTACACTTTGGAAACACAAAATAACACACTGACTTGGTCACTACCAAAATAGGGAAGCTTGGAGGCATGCAGGATCTGTGCACATTGAAGCTGGCGTACTTAAGGGGTTTTACAACACCTGATTATTATGCATTATCCTGCATTCATAATCAATCACAATGGGTGATTTGGCTCATAGCATATTTTACTGTCAACTTAAAAATTGATGTAATTTTTTTTTTTTAATTTAACTGGACAATATGGCAGGTTTAAAAATATGTCCAATACTGCAGTAGATTATGCATCACAGTGTACTCAATGTAAAGCGGTGACTTCAGGAAAACTAGTTTATAGGAAATACATTCTTGGAAAACTGATAAAGACCCCTTAGATTTTTTTTAACCAACTAAGACGTCCCATATTTTCTTTCAATTTAGTGTATCTGTATTTTCCCAGTGTACTAATTATCAGTCATGTTGAATCACTTTGACAACCATGGTCAGATGTAGCTACAGTTCCACATTACATTTTAGTTACATTTGATAAAAACGCTCCGTGAGCCACTTGAGCTGAAAGTCTATTTTTAGAGGGCAATGAGTGAAAACTGAATGAGTTTGTAAATGGGCAAAAGTTCAATTTATTGGTCAGTTATACCTGCTGGACCAATGCACACTTTAGTTTGGGGTTTTTGTTTTTCCCCAAAATAAATGATCATGGCCTATATGATCAGTTTTATTGGATGGGTGCGCTGATTTAGTTCAATGGCAGAAATAAAGCCACCCCAGCTTTTCAAACTGTGCCAATTACCAGACTGACATCTCACCTTGATTTCAACCTGGTTGAAAGTCTTGCCATTGTACACTCCAACCATAGAACCAACCATCTCAGGCAGGATGATCATGTCCCTCAGGTGGGTCTTCACCACCTCTGGTTTCTCCATGGGAGGAGCCTCCTTCTTTGCCTTGCGCAGGCGCTTAAGGAGAGTCTGCTGCTTGCGACGCAGGCCACGGTTCAGCCTCCTCCTCTGGCGGGCGCAGTACAGCTGCATCAGCTGCTCACTAGAGGCAGGACACAGAGGAAAACAATTTAAATCAAGTTTCACGCCTCCAATTCCCAGATGCAAGTAAGAGAAGAAATCACGTGTCCATACACAAACTATTCAATGCTGTCAGACACATAAAGGTAAAAAAAAATAAAAATGGCTGCCAATATTAGACAAGTAAATTCTAGTTTCAGTGTCCAGTCTCAAGCCTCTTTATTCAGTTTTGACCTGCAAGCATCAGAGTTGAATAAATCATCTTAAAAATTTGACAATTTTATTTGATTTTTAGTGAGTCAGTATTATCACTTATAAACCCCTCTGTGAGTGTCTTACTGTGACAACAAATTACGTTGTCAGGATGTGCAGTAGTAGTACAGTAACTCTAGTTGACTGAATGACATCACCAGTGACCGTATCAGTTGTGTCACTTACTAGGACATGTCCAGAAGCTGGTCCAGGTCCACACCTCTGTATGTGAACTTCCTGAAGGTACGCTTCTTCTTGATCTCGGTATCCGCCTGGAAGAAACGGGATCACCCCGGTGAGTAGGTAGCTTAGCATTTTACACTGATGCTTCAGAATTTAACAGGCGTCACTCATTTTCACCATTAAACGTCTACAGGTCGGTTTAATAACCCATGCACAACCAACTACAGTAATATTATAATGATTATTTTATTTCAGCTACTGCTACGAGTAACGCTCTACCACCGGGTTAGCTTAGCCATAGCTCCGGCTAGTACGGAGGCTGTAAACACAGTTTAATCTTTCATTTGGAGCAACGATTTTCTACTGGATGGTAATAAAAACTGTGGAACTATTCGATGACACAGTCAGCTGTTCAAATCAGCAACTTTAGAGCCCCGATGCATACAGATTGTAGTCTGACTAGCTGCGAGACGGTACAAACACCTACCATCTTGCCTGATGTTCCGGGGGAAAAGAACGGCCAGAAGTCTCGCAAGGCCAGATATCGCGCGATTTCTGGCAAACATCCGGTGATGTTTTCCGGGCGTTGATCTCCTCTGTGAACAGTAGGTGGCGCAGCTGCAGAGTTACTGCAGTTTGTGTCCAGTGTCAGATTTCAACCAACGTGTCCTGTTTTCATTACTGTCTGTGTTACCACAGATATGGCAGGGTTAGTTCTGCTTTTTAGGAGGAGAGAAGAGTTACACAAACAAAAACATTACAGGAAAGTAGTGAGCAGACAGATCTTCGCAGAAAGGCAGTAAAAGTGTTCCGAAATTCTTTAAGTCAGATGAAGTATTTTCAGTTCATGCAGTGTCCCAATTGGCCTCAAATCTTATGAGACCATTTCATTTAAATAACTAAAACTCCTCACGTTTATCTCATGACTACATAGGTCTAGGTCGGAAACCCCGGGACTAAACATACACAGTTGCAGTCAGTAGTTTAAACACACTGGGGGTTATGGGCATGAATATCATGGTAATTTGTGGCTTTTAAGAGTCAAGAGTCCAAGATCATCAGTTCAAATAACTTTACATCAGTACACGTTATTCAGATGTATCACCACTTTGCCAAGGTCTGGAAGAGGACCCAAATTATCACCCTCAGATGAGAGAAAATTGGTTGGGATGATCAGGAACAACCCGCAAACTACAATAAACAACCAATTTGTTGTATCTTCAAGTGTCCTTTTTGGCTTGCCTGGTTTCACCTTGTGTATACAAGTGCTTCAACTTGACTTTGTATCAACAGCTAGACAGTTAACACTTGGACACAGTTGGGTCATCCAACAAGACAATGATCCCAAGAACATATTAAAACTGGTTTTCAAATGGCTAAAGCAGACCAACATTCAGCTTCTAGAATTCACCTCCCCAAAGCCCCGGGCCTTGATCCTATTGAAAATTGAATGAGCAAATATTCAGTCAGAATTATTTGTTGATGTCAATTTCTGACCATACGTGTACAGTTTCTAACTGTCCAGGTTTATATAAAACTAGTTAACAGACTACAGATATATAGCAATATGTAACTTATTTTATTTGTTATACTGGGACTTGGTTACTTATTGCAATGTTATTCATGACCCTTCCCATCTTATATTACGTCATCTCTGCCTGGTTTGTTCTATCTTCAATTGTCCTTTTTAGCTTGCCTGGATTTACCTGTGACGGATGTATACATTGTTTCTTGGTTACACATAAATGCTATGGCACAAATTCAAAATATGTGTCAGTCTAAATATCACGCCCAAGTTCACACCCCGTATGGATTTCATAGTGAATAAGTATTGAAAAATTATAGCACCAAATCAATTGTGGTTTTATTTTTTTATTCTGTTTTTTTTTTTTTTTATATATATAGAGAGATAGATATATAGATAGATATATATATAGAGAGAGAAATGGGAGTGTTTTGTTCACAGTTACATCTTTATGAAAAATCTATTATCTCCAACATAGCCCAGAATCTATCTAGCCAAATTTAATGAAGCTTGGTGAGAGTGTTTTCAGAGGAAGACACTGCTCAATTTTGTACAGATCTGTATCACTTTCCTTAAAACTGTGAAATAGTACACAGGCTTTGGCAGACATCTACGACCTCTGAATGTCTTTCTAGTTAGACAACTACTGAAAGGGCAAACCACACTGATTGTTGAACTCAGCCTTCATTTGGAGCTCTGCTGCACTGCTGACAAAACAAACACTTGCCAGAGCATTTGAAACCCAAACTTACAGCTGTTAATATGACAGTAGGTGTCTCACAGTTTTCCATGACACATGCACACAGACACACACACACACACACACCTACAAGGTCAATATAAAATCAGTTATGCTTTTGCAGATAGTAAATTTGTAAAGCCAAATTCAAACAGCATTTAAATACACGTTTCATTTGACTGAACTGACACCAGCACGCACTCACTGGACAATTCATATGCTACACCAATATGGACATTTTAGCCCTTATTGACATGATGCCAGATTGAGATCTGGTTACTGTGGAGGTCATCTGAGTACAGAAAACTCATTGTCATGTTCACAAAACCAGTTTGAGGTGATTTATGCTTTATGACATGGTCCATTATCCTGCTGAAAGCAGCTGTTAGAATTTTAAAAGGGATGGGCATGGTCAGCTACAATATTCATGTACATTGTGGTGTCGCCCTGTGCTGTCTTTTGCTCCTGTAGCCCATCTGCTTCAAGCTTTGACAGGTTCTGCATTAAGAGATGCTCTTCTGTATACTTTGGTTAATGAGTGGTTAATTTGAGTCACTGTTTCCTTCTTATTCAAAGCATTCTTTGAACTCTGACATCACAAAGGCCCAGAGGACCAGTTTGTGGTGTTGGATTTTTTTTTTTTTTTTTTTTTTTTTTAAATTTCAGGTTTATTTTCCAGAGTGTATTGTTTTACATTTATCAGTTTCAGTGTTTTAATCTTTTGAATTATTATTGTATGAAGGGCATATGCCAGAGGCAAGATTTCGAAGAATCAGTGTAGGTGTTTTAATAAAGACAGATGACTCAGTCGTGTAAATATCCAAAGTCTAAATAAAGATCAGGTAAGTTGTAATAAAATTAATTAACAAATACTAAGGATGTTTCTTCTGTATTTGTTTTCCACGTTTACAAAAATAACATATCCATTTAAATTTCATTTTCACATCAAGTTTTATTTAACAATAACCTTGCAAAGAAAAAGTGCTGCACACTGGTTATTTTCTCTTTCAGACCCAGAGATGGTTGTGTGGGAAAAATCCCTGCAGATCAGCAGTTTCTAAAATACTCCGATCAGCCTGTCTGGCACCACCAACCATACCACATTGAAAGTTGCTGCCATGCGATTGGCCGATTAGATATTTGGATAAATGAGCCATTATACATAGAGCGGCCATCGAGTCGGTCTTAATTCAAACACACACAAAAAAGCAGCATAGTCCAATACCAAATTTTATTCAATGTCAAGGTACAAAACAGCCTCCATTCAAAAAAAAAAAAAAAAAAAAAAAAAAAGGACAAACGTTTGATATCAATTTTGCCATTCTCCATTAATGTGGGGGGGGGGGGAAAATAAAAAAAAAAAAATAAACCACCCCTGTGAAACAATTCAGCCGGCACCAAAGTTTGTGTGTAAAGTGTGACTGAACACTATATGCTCTGACCTCGTCTGACTGTGCCCAGTTTTCCTGCACACTGGTCCCATTGAACTCGCACGCATTGTCTGTGACAGACCGTGAGCTCGA
>NW_024582402.1:225486-227416 GCF_018398535.1 Haplochromis burtoni
AAAACACCAACACAAAAAATAAACCAAAACAAAACTTTGGCACATGGACAGAAATCCCTGGGATATCTAGCCAAGCCGAGTGATTGGCTTTTGTGGTCACTTCAAATATATAAAGAAATTACAGAAATACAGCTCATGATGATATGTGTAGATGGTTTTGTACAAACAGGGGTAAGAAGACATTTTCGTACAATACTAAGAGGATACGGCCTACAAAGGAAAAAAAAAAGTGCAACATCCTAATGATATAAAAGATAAACCACCTTTCTGTCTCGCAGAACTTGCCAGCCTTACACAATCACGCTTTTCCTTCCTCAGCTCCCTCCAATCTTTTAATAATCTGTTCCATCATCTTGGTACACCTGCTCCTCTTCCTGGTAGCCTTGGTAGCCCTCGTCTTGGTAATCTGGGATGTAGTCACGGGCGACACCAGCTCCATTTTCATCACCTGGAATCTCAGTGGCTTTGGGACAGTACTTGGCATCGTAGATCTGCCGTCCCAAGCCAAAGTTCTGCCCGCTCTGGTTAGCCCCGTCTCTGTATCCCATCTGTAGAGACATGGTGCTGTTGTCACACTTCTCTGTGCCCAGCTTCTGGTCGTAAATGGCACGCCTCGTTCCTGGAGCCGTCATCCCAGCCTGAAGTGGAGACAGGAAAAGGAAAACTGTCAGATTTTGTGGAATTCTCCCCAGCATCCCCCCCTTCCTCTCCTCCTGCTTGGCAAACACGAGACTGGCCCCAGACATTTGGCCACTGGGTTAAAGAATACATGTCATTCATCTAGAAAAGATCAGCAACACAGAGGATCTGTTGGGGAAATCAAATGCTACCCGGCAACCATTTATTTCCACTAACAGCAGCTGCCATGGTTTCAACAAACACAGAGCCATAATGTCATTAATGTACTCACTGTAACAAAATGACCATTTTTATAAACTGAGAATATACTTTGATGTCAAGCTATCCTTAATCTAGTATTCTGCTGATGTGTTCAAATTGTTTCCTTAGTCTGTGTTGTAATTTGTTATGGCAAAAATATAACAAAAGACTTTGCTCAGACAGAGACTGAGCTTTGCCTTTTAGATAATACAGGAGTTTACAGCTTTCTACAAGACCAAACATGACCGTAGTTTACAGCAGGCAAAGAAAGCCAAGGACAAGCCATAACCAGTGTCCCGAAGCTTATTTCTGCTGCAGTCCTTTAAGAATGCATACCTGACTCGCCCCTTTGTTTGTTCCCATCTGCAGACTGATGGTGGTGTTGTCCATGGGGGCCTGGACTGGAGCCTTGGGATCATATAAATGTCTCCTGGTGCCATATGCACTCATACCTGCCTGACTGGCACACTTATTGGTCCCCATCTGAAAAATAGAACAATCACTTGTTGTATATAAATGATCAACAGTCATACAAGATCAATAAAGAGTTTTGGTGTAAACTGTTGCACAACATCACTGCATTTCTCACATTTTATTGTTTTGAGCAAGTGTGGGACTGTTGATACTGGTGCAACACTAACCAAACGTGTTTTAAAAAGTTTTGACTAAGCTGTTCCTCATATTTGCACCGCTCTCAAATTACAGTCGAGGCATTTCTTCATTGCTTGAGAAGTGCTTGTGTTTACTTGATACCCTTCCAGGTAATGGAGGGGGAAGGAAAGAAAGCAGGGAGGTTTGAAGCATCAGTGACAATGTGCAGCTCTCGCACAGAAGAACGCTACTCAACATGAGATCATCATGACAAAGCCTTCTTTCACAACAGTTTCGCCACTTGCAGCAGTGAGTTCAGCTTTGCGAGCACGTAGCCTGCCTGTCAAAACGCAGCCAGAATGATCAGATCATTTAAAAAAATTCTTATTTCTAATTTTTTGATCTTTATATTTCAGAAGAAAAAAAAAAAAAAAAAAAAAAAAAAAAAAAAAAAAAAAAA
>NW_024582402.1:227436-275529 GCF_018398535.1 Haplochromis burtoni
AAGGAAAAGAATCAAGTTTAGTCCCTTGTCTGCATTTCCTTTTAAAGCCCTGGCCCCGAGTTTCACTCTGCGAGCATCAGTCCTGTGATATTACTGACACTGAAAACTGTACCTGTAGGCCAATGACACACTGTCCAGCCTTCATCTTCTCATCGTCAAACATCCTCTGCTGCTTGTCCGCATACTTCACGCCAATGTCAACCCGCGACTGGCAGCCCTTGGTCTTGGCCTGAGAGAAAAGGCGGTGTAGAAGAGTTCTCATTAAACTGCGATCATTCCCCACAAAAAACTACCACTACCGTTTGTGATGCGACGTTTTTAGAGACTCACCATGCTGGCGAGGGCGAGCAGAGTCGTCTGGACCTGCGTCATGTTGCCATTCTCAAACAGATCATTGGCCTCGAAGATATCATGGGGCTTCAAGCCGTACACTGTGAGAGCTTTGATGAAGTTTGTCAGGTTCTCCAGCTAAAGCCGCACCAAAGTAAACAAGAGCGACAGGTTTTAAGCTGAAGCCGGGCGATTATTTCTCTGCCTGTATCCTCTCATTAACAAGTTGCAGTCAAATATTTTTATAAGCACTAACTATTAAGAAACCAGTTTCAGATAAAAGCAGAAGCAACACTGCTAATGTCCAAGTATAGCCATGAGTGTGATTCAGTGCACTGACATCCTCAGCACAATGCAGGGAAGAGGCAAGTCTAACTGCTTGCTGCACTTCTAGCGTCAATGAAGTGCTCCTGCTCACAAGTCTGCCGCGCCCTCAATTAGCTAAAATAAGACAAACTCACCTGGTGCCAGTTCAGTGCTGACTGGTTGATCTTTCTCACAGAGCCTGGCTGCAGCCTGTTAATAAGTCTGCAAAGTAGAGAAAGAACAGGGAAGAAAGAAAGTGAGCTTTCCAGATCTGTGTGCATATTAAAAACAGATGATCGAGGCCCTGGTGGTTTAGCGTGACAGAACTTTGATGTAGGCTCTGCTTACTCGCACAGGAGGACTCCGTTTTTCAGGCCTTTCTGGAAGTCGGGGCCGATGGAACTGCCGGTGATGTCTTCGATCCAGATCCTGAGCTCCTCTTCCTTCTGAGGGTCGTACTTCTGTGCAATCTAGTTGGTAACAAAGGTCAGAGGTCACATGTGTGTTCTCCAACCAAGTGGGTGGCTCTTTTGAAGAACAGTAGATGCAGTCACACCAGCTTCTTTTGTCAGCAGTGGAATAGCTCGCCCTGTCCTCAATGACCTCCCACTTCAACACTCTTAAGATATAAGAATTCTATTTTTCTCCAGCTGCTGATAACGGAGCCGCGCAAACACAGAGGACCGAGGTGATGATAACCAAAACACACACCACGAAGATTTCAGTTTTAGTTGTTGTTCGTTTTAAAAGGTTTATTGTGACTGCATGAGGCCAGGCTTCATGGTCATCCCCACATTTTCACTTTGACCGACTCCTACAGACAGAGTTGGTCAGATTTCATTCTCATAAATGGTGACTCCACCGTGACCCGACACACACATACACACACCCCCACAGAAACACACACGGATATCCTGTTTGGTAAACTGTAACAAAGTCACCGGAGGCACAGGAAGGGAGCTGCTGTAGAAAGAACAGGGCGCGTCAGTTTTTAAGGGGCTTAACGTGGTCTGCTGAGGGCGTCACGGTTGAGGCGTTACTCTGATTTAAAAGCTTTACCGACGGATGCAGAGCATGAGAAAGAGGCCATTCAGGAGGAGAATCGGGGGTCACGTAAACAAACAGCAGTTTCATGAGCTGAATCTGAAAGGCGGACAAATGGAGAAAAGTGACCTAAGAGTTAAACAGGTCAGCTTTTCTCCTCCTCCAGTGAAAGAGAAGAAGAAGAAGAAGAAGGAGAAAAAAAAAAAAAAAGTTCTGCGTGCAAACTCACAACCAGCCAACAATTTTTCCTTGTCCCCGAAGGCAATGGGAAACTAAACCGCAAAAGTAACCTACTATTTACATAGAAGCAGGCCGCACACAGCTCACAGCTGGCTGCGCTCTTCAGGAATGCCTGTCTTCTAATTAAATTCCCTTCATCCAGTTATCCGCATATTAAAAGACAACACTGGCCGTTTTAATTGCCCGCAAGGAATCCGACACAGATGTAATTTCCAGCGACAAGCTGAACGCGAGGAATTCAGCCTGCAGTGCTGGGATAAAGGGAGCTGAATGAAGCGAGAAGGGCGCCGGATTGTGTCTGTGTGCCGAGCCGATGAATGGATGTGCACTGAGATGAATAAATAAATCAAACAGTTATTGCAGTGTATCAGTGAGTTTGGGGATTACTCTTACAAGCAAAGACTGTCTGTGTTTATCAGTTTGTAAGGGAGGGGGGGGGGGGTGTAGGTGGAATTTAAAAGCCTTCAATGCCTCACATTTTAAGGGTGAGCTACGTCACTGACGGCAGGAAATACCACTCTCTTTAGTAGACCCCCCCCCCTCTCTCCTCCTTCAAGGACGCCTGTGGTAATGGACAGAGGAAATCTGCATGCTTTCTTTACGTCAGCCACATGTTGTTCTGTGGAGATCTGGGGAGGGGATACGACCCTCTCTTTCTCCCTCGCCCCCACACAAGGGAACATCCAAAGAATGCAGAAGGGGAGGGGGATGAGGTGGAGGTAAGTTAAAGTGCCCTTATATGCGGGTGTCAAGAGAATGAACAGAAGGCCAAGGACAGATCAGCTGTAACACTTGTGTGAGAAAAAAAAAAGCAGTCTGCTTCCCAATAACAACGAAATGGACAGTAAGTCACATTTAAAGTACTTTAAAAAAAAAGGGGGGGGGGGGGAGGAAAGTTGGCGAAAAGTGATGTGCCAACGTGATCGGGCTTGTTACCTCTGAGGTTTTAACTCGATGCGGCTGTGACCAAATAAACAAGCTGCTTTCCTCACGAAGGTCCCAATCAATAAAGTTACACATTACCCAGAACTTGCGGAGGGGGTGTCAGTCGACACCTTGATTTTTCACAGAGTGAGTGGCTGAGGAGGAGAGAGGCTTTGTCCCTGCACTGATCTGGCACGGTGTGGAGAGCAAAGTTAAAGCACGAAGAGCAGCGCTACACCTTACCGCATGAGGGGAAGTGGGGAAACTATTCTTGCAGAAACCACGAGAACACAGAAGCAATGAGAACAGTGGCATCCAATCCGAGGGCTAACAGGTCAATTACATTATCTACTAATGCGGATCACAACGCAGGGCAGAGAGCTGCACGGGCGGCGGAAAATGCTGGAAACGGGGGTAACTTTTTTTTTTTTTTTTGCCACAACGACATGCTTGTTTGCCAAGACGGACAACGCCCATGGTGCGATTTTAAGTTAAGTCTCCTGCACGAGGAGAGGGACTAAGGAGGTCCAAGGTGTCTAACTAGACCACAACTTATTTCTTTGCAAACTATTCACACTCGACCAGAGTTTAATTATTGATTTTCCGACTTATATATGTATAAAATATAGTTTTAAATCTTTTTATTCAAACTCCCTTTTTACCCCCGCTGATTACCTTTTAACCTGAGCGCCATATTAAAATGGAGGCCAGGTGATTCTCGCGTTAAGAGAGAAGCGCAATGAAGAAGGCGAGAAAAGTTCAATGCGACTTAACTTTATATGGGAGAGAAAAGTATGGCCACCTACCTTGTTTTTCACTTCTGCGGATAACCCATAAGCCGGACCTTTGTTAAAGGAAGACATTTTCAAAGTGTTGAGATTTTTCCTTTGAGAGTGGCAAACAATAATAAAAGAAAGAGACTCCGACTTGAAGATAAAAACTGCGCTAAAATATCTTCGAGTTTGTCTTCCAATGAAACCTCGGACTGAACTAAATACTTCCTTTCTCTTTTACGGGCGCCAATTAGAGCGCTCCCACGGTTTCTGTCAAAGAGTCTTGATTCACGAATCAAGATAGTTCACCCCTGAACGGTCCGTCCCGGAAATGACCCTCCGAAGTTTCTAGGTGTTTTTTGTTTGTTTTGTTTTTTAATTGCAAACTAGCTGAAAAGAGTGATTATTGAATATTTAGCACAATTTCATACAGGTGAAGAAGGAGATCAGTTTCATGTGCTCTTGGTTACGTAACACAGTCGTATTTTTTTGTTTATCTTGTTTTTATTTTATGTGTTTTGTTGTTTGTATCTGCATCTGTCTGGGTTAGCCGGCGTTAAATTGCTTGGGCTTGCAGAAAGACTTTTAGGATTTTAGCATTTTGTGTGTATTTGCACTGGAGAATATAATTCACTGAAAGCATGAACCAGGTAACTAAATACATTAAATATGGGAGGTTAACTTTGGATTTCCAGTTTCATTTCGTTGTTCTTATCTTGCAAAGTGGCTTTACATATTTTAGTCTAGCTCAGATTCTCTAAACACGATCAGGTTTCAGTTTCATTTTTCATTAGCTGTGCTGTTAGTTTTAGTTTCTATCATGGCTGCTGTTTTCACATGTGATATTTGGAATAAATATAATAATAAAACCCTTTACTCAAAGTCAGGTACATGTCCAAATCTCAGTAAACATCCATCCGCTTATCCTTTTCAGGGTCGCGGGGGGCGCTGGAGCCTATCCCAGCTGTCATAGGGCGAAAGGCGGGGTACACCCTGGACAGGTCGCCAGTCTGTCGCAGGGCTAACACATAGGGACATGTAATTTACTAACACAGAATACACACCTCACACGGAAATTCACTTTCTGGTAAACACATTCACACTAGCTGACAATTTAGATTAAAATCAAAATTACTACCCGAAGTGCATTCCTTGGCGGTCATTGGGGAGCCGATACCGAGACCAACACACCCACCGTGTTCGAGGCAAAAATTCTGGCACGTGGGTAGGCAAGAGTTCACCGGATGGATACCACGCACTTTGAGAACACCAAACACGGAGAACACAAACGTAAAAGAGACCCCGCCGGGCCTCGATGTGGAATTAAAAATACAATCCCAGCGCCGAAGGTGACCATTGAATGTTACTCTTCTGCCCGTGGTGGGTGCGGGCAAAATACTAAAGTGCATAACCCACCGTGCCGCAATCACCTGTCGCTGCCCGTGCTGCTCAGTAAACATATGCACCAAATGGTTATGCCAACAAATTTGGCCAGGCTGACAAAGATTGAAACTGAAGATATTTCCTGTATACTTTTTTAAACTTTAGTTTTGCGAGTTTACAGCATTGTTTCAGTTCACTTTTTATTTATTTTACTGTATCTCATACCCGAAAAACACCACCTTCTTTTTTTTTCCTGAAACCAGTGCAGTCTTTTTTTTTTTAATCTTGGTCACCTTGTATGCATATCAGATTTTTTTTTCTATGTAAATAGACATGTATCCTACACTTAGAAGATGTTATGTGGCTGTTATAATTATTGTATTTATTATAAATTTGTATTTTTTTTTAAGTTTCTTGTAATGCTCTTAAGATAAATAATCCTTATAACAGAAACATCTATCGATTTTGTTACACTCATCCAGTTGAGGGTCGTGGGGACTGAAGTCTGTCATGACTGTCGTGGGGTGAGAGGCAGGGTACAACCGGAACAGGACACTGATTTGTGGCATGGGTTGAAGCTAGAGTACCCAAAGAAAACCCACAAAGAAAAGGAAGCTCCACACAAAAAGGCCTCAGACTGTATTTGAACGCAGGATCATCTTGCTATGACGTGACAGTGCCAACTGCATGAAAGCTTTCAGCTGATATGTAAAAACGACCCATTAGATACAGAGCACATATATAAATAATTAAGCAATGCCTGTCATGAGTTTAGAAAAGTACATACTAAATGTATTTTAGGCCTCCATTCAAAACGCACTACTGCACTACTCAGTAAAAAAATATTTAAGAAACAAAGCGAGAGAGGGGACTTCTCTTGATAGTCCTGTATACTCTTCGTTCCACGCTTCGTTAATCGATCCTAAGCTCCACCTTTCCACTGCTCTTCCTTAGGTCGCGATTTATATCAAAAACTCCTTATATGGAAGGAAACTTCCCAAATTCCTGAATAGTGGGAGTGAACCTCTGGTCCCACCCTGCATACCAGACGTGGAGAGAGGACGAGACAAATTGTCGCACTTTTTTGAGTCACGGTCAGGGGGGAGAAAAAAGTTATTTGGGAATGAGCTACTGGGCTGACGTAATGTCGGTGGTGTGAGGTTTTCAGATAACAAAACTTCTCCTGGCATGTCAGCATGTGTGAAAGTCCAGGATGCTATGTAAGACGTATCTAAGACAATGTATTAGTGGCGCATAATATGATTTAAGCTGGCAGTGAGCTGGACAGGTCAGGGGGTTCTTTCTTTATCTTATTTCGACAAAAATACCCACAGAGCAGAACAGAAACTCCTCTGAGTCTTTCTGGGAAATAGATGAGCTTTAAGAGAAGCTCATGTAAGAGAGAAAACGTATTTTACTGTACAATAGGCTGCTTTATGACAGTGGTACATCAGATTAGTATGACTCCACGAGACACTCATCGGATACATCTTTCTTTCTTCTTCAGCTGATGTCTTTGACATCCCCTTGAAAAGTTTGTCCAACATATACTGTAATAAATATTGTAAAAGTATGGGGGTTTTTGACTGTTTTTTTTATTATTATTTTTTTTAAGTTTTGAAATCTGTCCCACTGACTGGGGACAATCCCACTGACGCTATTCTCCATCTTTCCCGACTATCCATCCAGTATCAAACTACTTCCTTTCAGCAAGTGGGAAGGAAAAACTCCCTTTTAACAGGAAGAAAGCTCCAGCAGAATAAGGCTTAGAGAGGGGCAGCCAACTGCTGCAACGGTGAGGGCAGGGAGACAGGACAAATGACACACTGTGGAAGAGAGCATTGATTTATGAGTATGAATATTCGGCCCAGGGACCCAAATTAATCCACCAAAGCTTTACTCTTGTAAAAACTGCAGTTAAATAATTAATACCTGAAATATTTCAATAATATGCACCACTGCTGGTGGATTATAAAAGAAAGTTTCATTCCTAAAAACTCCTTTCCACTGGGATCCATAAATATTAACGTGCTTGTAATGACAGTAGACTGAATGTGGAAAAAACAGAGATATTGTTGAAAGTACAAATATTTTTAAGATGTGCCTCCTAATAATTTGTGCTGTAAACAGATGTTTGATTCATTTTTAGAACGCATATTCGATTGAAGATGAAGATCTATGAGTTATAAAGTCATAAAGGTTTTCATTGAAATTGTGTCGTATGTAGCCTGTGAACTACAATGACAGATTAAATACTTTGGAATTTTTTTAACATTGGAATCCAAGTGAGAACCATCCAATCCTCAGTTGGTCACTTGGATCATTTATTTAGATGTTTGATGAGACACGTTTCTTCCAGTCCATTATATTTTATATAGTTCCCATTTTCAGAGGCTCAAACGTAATTGGACGTTTGACTGAAAACTTTCAGGCCAGGCCTTTTTTTTTTTCTCGTCATTTCACAGCAAATTGAACAGATAAAAGATCTGGAGTTGATTTCAAGTGTTGATCTTTCATTTTGCATGCCTGAAAAACCCAACAAACCAGTCAGAGATAGCAGAGACTTTAGGAGTGGCCAAATAAACAGAGTCCTTAAAAAGAAGGAATTCATTGTCAGAAAGACCCCAGGAGACATCTAAAGTGCATGATAAGATAATTATTTCCATGGTTAAAAAAAAACCACTACAACATTTACACGTGAAAACACTCTCGAGGAAGTAGGTGTGTCATTGTCCAAGTAATGTGAATGCACAGGGTGCAAACGCCTGGTTACACTCAAGAACAGGGAGGACTTTGCCCAAAAAAAAAAAGCCTTCACCGTTGTTTGGATTCACCTTTTATTATGGATGAAGTTTGGAGAAAGAAAGAACAGCCCATGATCCAAAGTACACCATGTGTTAAACACGGTGGAGGCAGGGTTAGCGCACGGGCAAATATGTCTGCCAATGGAAGTGGGTTACTAGTGTGTACTGATGATTTGATTGTTGATAGCAGTAGCAGGGTGAAATGTACAGGGCTACAGTCTCAGTTGCAAAACTGTTTAGGCAGCACTTTACAGTGCAAACAGATAAGCCGAGGAAATAGGATAGTCTTCAATGTTCAACAGTGCGTGCTTTCAGGTACAAAACTGAATGCAGAGACCCACAAACAAGCTACAACTGAAGGTGGTTGGATTAAAAGCAGTAATGGACATCTCTGGGGAGGAAACATAAGATTTGGTGATATCCAGGGCTTCTAGGCTTCTATCCTGATATTCAAAATTATTTATTTGTCCAATTAATTTTGAAGCTGAGAAATTTGGGGAGAGGGTTTAAAAATGGCTATAACTCTACAACATTTAATACAAAATTGTTCTCAAATCCAAGCTGAAACTATCCTGTTTTAACCTGAGCAGAAGAAAGCCCCATAAAATATCAGTGATCTAAGCCCAGGTGTATCTCCTCAGTGTCTGAGCATCCTCCTGGTCATAAATACAGCTGGATTTCTTTGTACATGTAACAGATGATACCGTCATACAGGTGTGCGGCAGGCTGATTCAGTGCGAGGGTAAACGCACCAGAGGGCACTTACTCATCCTGCTGTCTTATGTGATTACATCAGCTGACTGAGTCATAGGAGGAGTGACGTAGGCAAAACATTTCTTTAGCCTATTGAACATGTTGCAACCCAAAGGCAATCAGAATTACAACCAGTAGGTGCCGAAAAACTGTTGCTTTACTACACATATGGCCAGTTTAAAAGGGTGGGATTATACTTTTAGACTAGTAAAATGTACTGTTTAATAACAGAGGACCTTTTGTAGCGTGGGCCCAGTAAAATCATAAGAATTATTGATGAATTTGAACCGATATTACTCTCATCATTTTACATCTCTGGTGCAGACAAAGAACACACATGGACAATGTGCACCCCCACATGGACGACATGTGTAAATGCACCAATTAAAAGTCCACCTTCAAACAAAAGGCACAGTTTAGATTAACTACTTAAACCATAAAAGACCTGACGGCAGCCAAGATTTAGATCTTTTTATTTTTCAAACAACAGAGATGTTAAACACTGAACAAATAAAGATGCCCCATCAAAACTCCAGAAAAAAACAGATTCTTTTCAACCAGTTGTAGCACTTTTCCATTATTGCCAGTGGTGTTGTTGATGACGATGTGCAGTTTCTCGTTGTCTGCAGCTTCACCCCCTCACTAGATCAGCGCGTAGAAAAAGTAACAGAAAACGGTGCATATACCAGCGTCAGATTGATCGTGGGGATTTGGGATTCTTACGTACAAATCCAGCTCCAGGCAGGCGTGCTTTAGGCGGAAGCAAATCCAGATTTACCGTTTTGTTTTTAAACCAAGGCACATTGGTAGGTAGGAATGGATGACCAAAAAGAATGAATGGACAGAGAGGCTGCACAGAAGCCAATCTTCATTTAAATCATGTGAGAATGGTGGTAGCGACCAAAAAGGGAGTCGAACTGAAGTACTGTCACATGGAAAACGCCAAGAACATCGGATGCACACAGCTCGCTCTGTGTTTCTCTCTTAAATGTTTGAATCACTGTTTTGAACGGGAGCAAAAGAAGTGCCACCCTCATTCTGCAACTTAAATGATTTCTAAAGCCTGGAAAAAGCAGCTTCGAGAGCCGTAAATGTGTCTGAAATTTGTATTAATCCATGGGCACATTGTGGGAGAATCAGTCAGTTCACACTCGAATGAATGAATCAGTAAAGAAAATGACCAACAAGTCGTCAACTTATGTACAAGTGCATAAGAGGTCTCAATTCTGTACATTCACTAAGGCGGTATAAACTCAGAAAAAAATATATATTAGCAAGGAATTTCAGAAGGCAAACGATATCTAAAGAAACAGAAAAAGTTCCAGCATTCAAACATGTCCTTGCTTTTGTCATTGAACAACACCAGCAGCTGGGACATTCTTTAATATTTCGGAGAGAATTAATGGATGGAAACATTTGACTGCACTATTTTTTTTCCTTTTTGCATTAGCACCACACTACTTTAAAACGGTTACATCTCCAGAAGAATCTTCATGACCTGGAACCTTTTAGGAGCCGAGCTGATGAGACGGAGAGAGCGGAAATTGGTTGGAGGGTGGAGTCTGGAATGTAAATAACCAAAACAACAAAACAAATCCGCACCGGCCAATCTTAAAGAAAGGACAGCACGTGGGCTTCCTTTAACATTTAAGATTCAGCTGAGAGCACGGTGATGCAAACAGAAGAGAAAACAAAAAGAATCTATAGTTGTTGTTATCGTCCTTTTTTTAACATTTGTTTTGATGAACACCCCGTAAATGAACTGGTCAAAAATAAATAGATGTATATATGATAAGAAGTTTATAATTTACTCTTTTATATCTCACATAAAGCTTCTTGTAACTGCCAAATATGTTCCAGTAACTTCAAACCCTGGACATGTTCGGCTCTAACTGTGCTAGATGAACTCTTATCAACATCTTTCTGGGCACCAACATGGTGGTCTGTGCAGGACAGCTAAACCCCAGCCTTCCCTCAGGTTTAACCCTAGTTCAAAACTTCTTGTTAGAAACTAAACAGGTTAAAAAAAAAAAGAAACGGCATCATCCCAGTGTGCCTCAAAGAGGGGTACAATTCATAATATTCAAAAAAAGAAAAACCTCACATTGTTACACCTATTTGGGTGATCTGGGATAATTGTGTCTTCTTTTTTTGCCTTTATGGTTAGCAGCAGTACTCTGCAATACGGGCCTCATTCCTGTGGCTTTCAGTTTGAAAAATAAAACAGAAACAGCCCTTGATATTACAAACTCAACTAGTCTTTTAATCTTTACACTTCTTTTATACCAAAATCTTAATAGATTATCACAGAAAGAGGAAGAGGCGTGGGGGAGTGGAGTTTGGCAGGCCTGATTTTTGCCAAACTCACAGTGAACAAAAAAAAATAAAAAATTAAATGACAAAGTATCTCGTCTCTGTGGTGAGATGAGGAAAGGAGTGGAAAAGTACTGCAACCTTCCCGTACCCCTTCAGTCTAGGCAAACGTATGGCAGGATGTTCAATTTGCTGTCATCCCCGTGAGGGTCCAGTGATATGCAATCTGTCCAATCGTACCAGGTGCCCTTGGTGTCACAAACGCCATTCACCCCCTGCCAGTGCTGTGTGTGTATCCTGTCCAAGTCCTCATCTGTCACGTCCCGGCTCACGCCCGGTAAATCCCCTGTCAAATTGTCCGTTTGGAGAACGTGCATCTTCCGCGACTCCTTAATTTCCTGTTCTTCCCTTTTCAGATATTCCGACATGAAAAAGTGTGCACTAGGGGCCTGAACCCCCGAGGAGTTAAGGACATTGCTCTGAAGGTTCAAGTAGGACTGGATGATTTCATTTCTAGACAGCTCCTTCCAGTTTGTGTGGTGGAAGGGGTTAGGGCTAGGACCTGGGACTGTGGCAGTGGCAGCGCACTGTTGTACAGTGCTTTCAGTTCTCTGCCTAGACTCAGCGGGGTCAGGAGTGGGTGCTTCATCTGTTTGAGAAGGTTCTTTATGCACCAGAGGTTTAATCTGACCTGTGACCGGGTCAAACGTTAATCTGCGTTCTTTTAACCGAACGGGTTTAGTGGTGTCCTCAATTTTCTGGCCATCTAAGTTGACAGAGTAATCTCTAGACCTGTACTTCCTCCTTTTATGTTCCGAATTTGGTACCGTTGGCCCATCTGCGTCATCAGACACAACCATAGCTCCCTCAGAAATCTGTCTGTGTGGTTCTGAGTTCTGCTGGGAGAGAGAAGGTGAGGGGGAGACTGATGGGGATTCCAGTGTTGCAGATATGTCTTGTGATGGGCAAAGAGAGGAGGCTTCTGAACTGCTGGCCCAGTGCATTGAAGACCTATTAGAAGAATGTGGCAGCTTGTCAGCATAAGATGAGGCCGGGGACGACACGGTGTGGGAAAAAGATAAGGGAGAGTCCCTGGAGGAAGGGCTTGGGACCGGCGTTCCTTTTGGTGCATATGTTGAAGAGCGCTTGGTCATTGTATCTTGCTTCGTACTCCTTGGGCTGGTAGTGAGACCACGAGGACTTCTGGCTTGATAATAGCCCCCGCCTCCTTCATCCAATCTGGCCTGTTGCTGCATCACAGCAACTTTAATCAAAGAGGAAGTGCTGGGTAGTTTGGCCACCCCGGGAGAGCTGGGGCGAGGCTTGACAGCATTAACAGGAATTCTGTTCATTTTATCATTATCAAGGTGCTCAACTCGAGATCTGTCAGGAGACGGGACAACCTCCTGGTCAGGGAGGGCATCCGGACTGCCTGCAATCCCATTGGTGGGTGGCGTTGAAACAGAGTTATCATATGGGGACATTTTGGAGATTTTTTCTTGCAAGTACACTCCACTGTCTCTGTGCTCTGCCCGCCGCTTGCGGCTGCTTGATTTCTCAGCTTTTGGTGAGTACGTGTTGTGAACGTCATTTCTGATTTTGACCTCAGGGACACCTTTCCCTGGCACAGAAATGTCAGAAGGAGAGGCATCGGTTCTGCAGGGATGAGAACTGCCATTGGTAGAGCCAGGAACACTTGCAGCCACAGCTGGCCCAGGTTCAATCAGCTTTTGCCAGTTCCTCAAGAGTTTCTTAGCTCGTTTAGCCAGGTCTTCATCCTTCGTCTTCTTCCTCACATCATTGATCAACTTTCCTAGTCGAGTTTCCTACGTTAAAAAACAAGCACTAGGATTAGAAACACTATTCAGTTAAACAGTTTGGTATAAAGCAGCAGCTAAGTTCAGTCTTACCTCAAGTGCTTCTTTGGTGATAGGATACTTTTCAAGGCAGGCAATTACTTCCAGTACGACCACCATATTGCATATCTGCAAGGACGATATATAGAGCTTCTAAAACATCACGGTCACACAAAGTGTATATTACCCAAAAATTACTGCTTACTTAAGTAACAACAAAAGAAGCTGTTAATGAGAATTACAATCACATTTATAATATTCTAGAAAGGCCAATGCTGGTGACAATTCAGTGATTAGCCAAGAGCCCTGCACTAATGCTGATCGTGGAAACTCCCCAGAAATTAGACAAATTAAAGGGAATTGAATCGTGCCTGCAACGTGTTTGAGGGGCAAGTTAGCTTAGAAGTTAGCAAGGGGAGGGAGGGGGGCATTAGCTTGTCTGTCTGCTTCAAGAGCAACAAAACGACGTTGCAAAGTAAAGATGGAAGTGTCAACTCACAAAACCTTCTCCTTTGTAATCATTATAACAATAGGGTAGCATATAGACCAAAACGGAGAGCACAAATTAATTAACTTTACGCGAGTTTCTTATCTTGTTGACAAAGTCAAGCGGAGCTCAAGTGTCTGTGAATTTGGCTGTGCTAGCCGATTTAGCCGCGGCTAGCATTTCAGCTGAGAAGGAAGGGTGGACTGTTTCAAAAAACGTAGCTTTAGCCGCTGGAGCTAAGAGTTTGCTAGCTCCCGTCCATGGCTTAGTAACACGAGATTTTTATTAAGATGAAACAGTTTAGGGTGAAAAACAAGTACGAGGTGAAAATAAATTCAGAATGGAAAATGAATTTGGAAGGAAATTAAGCAAATAGTTTTCTTTTTAACGTATACGCAAAACCCGCTGTGGCTAAGTTAGCCGCTAGCATGCTACACGCCAGATTATGGTCTGTCCAGAGTAACGCTGGTAGCTAAATTAGCTTTCAAGCTGTCAACTCAAGTACCCCCATCTCTAATTCCAACTTAAAATATACAATAAGAAGTTTGGGCACAGGAATATAATTAAATAAGAGTTGTCGGGCGAATTCTCAAGTCGAGTTGCCCCAGAGTGCAGGGAAACAAGGTAACTTAAGCTAGATAGCCTGCTCGCTTTAGCGCACTCACATTGCTCTGACTGTCGATGGCCTGCAGCAGCCGTTCCCTCATCTGCTGCGGGGTTGCTGAGACCGTTGTCATTGCCTGTTCGGTGCGATCCGGAGGATGGAGGGAGGAATCCTCCAAAATGAAAACCGGGTGACAATGATGACTCAAAAGCCGCTTCGGGAACACGTCAGGCGTCCGTACAGCATATTTTCTGTCGCCTGTAAGGTAACGGCTCGGCTTATCTCACATGGAGTAGGGAAACGTGTGAGCTATGTTGCCCGTTTGCTGCTGCCTCTTCGGCGCTCTCGCAACTCACTACCAGCTGCAGGATCGCTCCACGGCCTCCTGCTGCATGCCGGGATACGTTGTGTGCGCTTTGACGTCTGCACGTCCTCAAGTAAACATACCTGATACACTCAGGGATGTGCACCACCGCAGGACTCCATCTACTTGTGGTTACACAGTAAACATTGTACAGCAGATCATGTAGTATGTAAACGAATTACGCACTGCCTTTGACCCCTAAATAACAAATAATGATACTTTTATAAAAGTGATTTGTAGCGCAAAATCTAATGGTTTTCCAACAGTTTCGTGCTGTGTTCAAAACTGTTCGCCACTGTCAGAAGCCAGCTAGCCACATCTCAAAAATACCAAAGCTCCCCCACGCTAACTTCTCCAAGACAGATTTAACCACAACCACTTAGTATTATTTTTTAAAGTGTCCAAACGTTTGCTTTGTTTTGTTTTGAGCATTAGTTACGCATTCTGTTGCCAAAGCTGCACACATTCTGTCAGGCATTCGAATAAAAGAAACATATGTGTGTGTTTATCGCAACGAAGTACAGTAGTTACTCATGTCTAAAATCGATCCTTCTATATTACAGCATTTCACCAGTAGATGGAGTCCTGCAGTTTCTAAAACAACAAAGCATACGTCAAAGAGCACAGCCTGTCCACAGGAGCAAAGCAGGACGGGCTGTGCTAGATTGATGGGGCCATCAGATATGATGCAAGAATGACTTTACATGTGACCCCTTCTTACATTCAGAGTTGTCGTATTTCATCACGGCACAGGTTCATCAAGGTTTCTGAGATTTTGATCCATATTGACATACTAGCATTACACAGTTGCTGCAGATTTGTCAACAGCACATCCGTGATGTCAGTCACCGCAGCAGAAATTCAAGACATATTAGACCAGACAGCATTTTTCCAATATGCTATTATAGAATTTGGGGGATTCTGTGTGAATCATAGCCTCTGTTTCCTGTTCTTAGCTGGGGTGGTGTGATCTTCTGCTGCTGTAGCCCATCTGCTTCAAGGTTTGATGTGCTGTGTGTTCAGATATGCTCTTCTGCATACTTTGGCTTCAATGAGTGGTCTTCATCCTGAAGATGGTCTGGGCATTCTCCTCTAACCTTTGACACCAACAAGGCATTTTAGCATTTGGGCATTTTGAAAATGTTTTTAGTTAGTCTTAATATTTTTAAGTAATATTATATGAAGGGCATGTCCCAGAGGCAAAATTTACAAGAATCAGTATAAGTATTATAATTTTAAAAAAAATGCACTTTTACACAGCAGTTGACTCAGTCTTGTAGACTGTAGGCAAGTTAGGATAACAAAGCTTAACCAATAAACAAATAGGAAGGGCATTTCCTACGTATTTAGTTTTTATTTTTAATGAACATTTTATTTCAGATCTAGTTTTAGTTTTAGTTAAGGATAATCAACAATAAGAAGAGACACATTTAGGGTTAACTGTTGTAACCAAATAGAATTAAAACATTTAATCTCAAACTAATTTCTTGACAACCACAGCATAATCCAATCCACGCAAAGCCCAGAACACATTTAAGTCATAGAAAAGACTGTCCTCTCACCAGCAGTCTTAGCTTTAGTATCCATCCCACATAAAAAAAAGTAGAAACTCATTAAAACTGTTGGTGCGGAAAGAGTGGGAGAGGCAGGGCAACTGAAGTCCTGGAGTGGGTGAGAAAGTCTAAGTTATGCCAGTTATGGGGGCTGCAAACACCATGAAACTACTGCTGCACGTCTTTGTTTTCTAGTACTTTTTGGAGTCAAGCTAATGAGAAAAAAACACAATACGAGAAATCAAGTGTCTTGGCTTATTCAGATATATTTATTTTCATCTCATTTACAAATAATAATGCAAAGATACAAAGACAGAAGCCTTCACACGAGAAAAATACATCAGGTACATTTTAAATGGAAAGCCCCGCCCCAAATCTATAACGTCGCTCACATTTACAGCCAACTTGGATTATTTTGGTCCAATTTTAACAGTTAAAATAGAAAACGCACAATTTGAAGAACAAGGTTTGGACCAGTTGCTTTTAAAGGGTTAGCTCAAAAAGAAAAAGTACAGACCCGCCAAGCTCTGCTGCAGAATGCTAGATTTGCATATTATACGAGCATAATGTTTCTTGTTGCTGCGAGTGCACTACAGAAACATAGTGCACCTCTTCACGGCAACAGGAACATAGTGCATTTGCAGTGTGTGGAATAGTTTCACTCAACTTAAAATACATTGTAGAACGTTTTAGCTGCCATTGTGTGAGTCTTGAACCAGCACTGGGCCGTCCTCAAAATGCACTCACAGGATTCATAGCTGTGGGCAACCCACTGAGTGACCTTACATGACCGTGACTCTGTTTCATCTTCCTGATTCAGTTTGTGTTTTAACAGCTTGTGTCACAGAGCCACTATTAGTCTGACTGTACAGTATTTGTATGTGATTTTTCTTACTCGTGTTATTTCTCATCGTGTCCATGTTATGTCTCAGTGGGGTTTTTTTTCACTACAAAATACGATTTCACCACAAATTTATAAAACAAAGGCAAAACTAAATGGTTAGTTTAAAGCAAAATACAATATGTCAAGATACTTTGAAATTCGGCATCATGCAGAAAATAGATTTCTCATCTAGTGGACAGGATATAGCAGTCATTTCTTTAAAGGGGACCTGTTATGCTCATTTCCAGCACCAAATTAAAAAAAACAAACAACTGCTGACTCTTCTAGAGTAGACGTGCAGGATTCACAGTACAGAATAACCCCCACGTATCTTATAGAGGGCCCTGGTGCAGCTTCTCAGGACATCTTTTGTTTATGCAACAGGCTGTTTTAGCTTTTTTCCCCTTAAACATACAGAAGGTTTGAACGAAAGGTGGGTGGAGTTCAGGTCTAGTAGTTGGTGCATTGTATTGTAAATTCACTTTGGACAAGTCACAAAAAAAAAACCAAGCAGGCATGCAGGCGTCTGCAAGGGCCTTCACGAAAGTAGCGTCACTGGGACCCAAGTGGCCCGAGTGACATAAAGTATAAGACCCACAGACACGTTTTAGAAATCAATTTCATAGTGACTTCACTTGCCAAACAATCTCTAGGCCTATCCCACTGGGGCCTTTGATGAGCATATTAAGACGATCCACTCTCAGTGACATCATACAGAGCCAAGAGCAGAAAAAAACTAAGCATTTAGGACAGGCTTTGGATAAAGTAATTACTGTGGTCTTGTTTATTATTAGTGTCTCCCATTCTAAGAGCAAATATAACTGGAAGGAGATGCATAACAGGTGCCCCTTTAATTCATGTTGTAGAAATCAGTAATTGTGTCCAACCTAAACAATGACTTTGTAGGTAAATATGAAATAATTTGAACCATAATGGGATCATTTGAGGGAAAAAAAGAGGATGTTTTATAAAAGTTTTAAATTTTTTCTCTTACTTATGGCTATCTTTTTTTTTTTTTTTTTACCTTTGGTTCAACTGTTGATTTTACTTTAAAAAGAAGGAGAAAAAAGATACAGTGCTGTAGACAAATCTGCTCTGAAGTAAAGACCAAAAGAATCTAAATAGTCTAATATGTAACAGGAAGTGGAATTCCTGCAGAATAAAAGTTTTTCAAGTAAATGAAAAGTGCTTCAAGGGCCTTGAAATGCATATGGACGAGGTCCAAACGAAATATCAGATAACTCTGAATTAATAAATAATAATATTGAAATAACTGTTCAACCTTACTGATTCACTGTTTAAACCACAAAATTGTTTAGCTAATCTACACTGCAAGTGGTTCTACATGCATGTAGTCTGTTTTTCCAGATACAGTATTTAACTCAGCTGAAACATTTTAAGGTAGAGGAAAACAAACGTTGCTCTGCTGTAAACTCTTGTCTCTGTAAACACTGGTGCGATACCTGAACGTTACTGCTTAAAAAGGTGGCAGTAACAGGCGACGCATCAGTCAGCGCTTATCTACATGAGCACAAAAAGTGTTTAAAAAACAAAACAACACAAAACAAAAAACAAACGGAAATAAAGAACCCACAAAAGATGTCAGGCTCACTATAAAGTCTGGAGGTCCAGCAGAGAATATAGAGCCACAATGACATATTGCAGCACAGTATTTCTCAGTGCATTTTCTTACTTTGACATCATATCACATAAAGCACGAAAAACATTGTTCCTACCATACAGCAATATACAAAGCTAGTCTATAGATTTACCATGACATAATCAAAACTGTGTGGGTGTTCCACGGGGAAAAAAGCGCATACTGGATATTGCGGTATAAAACACAGTATCAAACAACGGCTTCTACATGTGCATGAAAGGCTGATTACCACATATCTGATGCTTTTAGGCTTCACTTAGCAGTCACGTAGCCTATACACGATGCAGAATGAAAGAGAGACAAAAGACGAGTTTAGCGAACAAGGGGGAAAAAACAACACGCTTGCTTAGACAAACAAAACCGACCTAACCCTTAAAAATAAAATAAAATAAATTGTTAAAAAACAAGCCATAAAGAGAAAACACTTAAGGAGATTCGTGCAGTCACAAAATTATTAAAATAGAAAAACAACCACCCCACTTTCCCACAGTGATAACTAGAACGCAGGATCACTGACAAACATGATGCATCTGAAATATTAGAGTTTTGTTGTTGTTTTTTTAAAGGAAAAAGCTTAAAAATCTAATTTTAAGATTCAATCATAGTTTTGTGTTGCATGAAAATAAATATGCTGGCACAGGGTTCCTCGACACACATCGACAGACGCGATGTTTCAGGAACATAACAGCCGAATAGTGTCCTGGGAATGAATCTGTATCTATTTTACATTTTATTCTACCTGCACTGAACTGCAATATTAATTCTGCAAAATACTTTTCAGGGACTGACTCATCCCATCTGGCACAGTATTACAATAACACTTACTGCAAATGTCCAATGCACTATTTTTGTAACTTGAACCGTGGTTTGTTTTTCTTTTTTTCTGCTAATTAATAATTTATTACAAACGTCTTCGAGCATTGTTTCGTTTTCTCTATTCCGACATGATGCAGTCAGAGCTGCAGAGACACGACAGACACACCTGCGTGCAAAAAATGTAGGAAAGAAAAATGTGTAACAGTGTAACAAAATACTCACCGACTGAGTAACAACTCAGCTCTCTTCAATAGATTTTTTTATAGAAGTTTTCAAAAATAACTATAATGCAATTTGCTTTTTTCATTTGTCTTTTCTTTTTTCTTCGTCTTCTTTTTTTTTTTTTTTTTACAAGAAGGCAAGTTTTATCAAAGACAGGACAGACAGGTCCAGTGCACATAACAGTCACGAGGGTAGGTGGGGACGGGGGGTTTGGTATATACACTCTGAGAAATCAGTGTTTTAAATAAATGCATAAAGTGCAATAATGAGACACGTTTCTGAATGAACTCAAAGGACCCATCTACTGAAACACGCACTGATTTCACGGAGGATTTTTAAAGCACGAAAGCATACGACTACGAGAGCGACCAGAGCGATACGGAACGAACCGATAAAGGGCACGGACAACACGAGCGCTACGAGAAAACGGATACATAGAGTCGCTGTAGTGCCAGGGAAATGAGCAAAGCAACACATAAAACTTAAAGCAGGATGTCATATCCGCTTTGGGGAAACAATATGTGTCCTTAAGGACATAAAGGCTAGTTATGAGAGGCAATGAGGATGACAGGATGGCAACAACATGGTTGTACAGATGTGACCTAAATACATTCTCTTTGTATCAACAATTCTGTTCTATTATAGAGGCAGTTCAATTGTCTGGAAAAATATACATATATATATATAGATATTTCAACTACGCTGAGGTCACATCTTTGGGAGTAATCCTGTGTGCCACGCTCAGTGTGCCTTTTCCCCCCACCATCTCTACACCTCACTAGTCTGAAAGAACGGAAACAGTTTCAAAAGTAACATGGCACGGTCGCCGTGCGTCCTCTAAGAATCCTGCACGCTGCCTTCCTGCGTATAAGGGTTCGATGTGTGTGTTTCATTTTACAGTCCCAAATCGATCGCTGTAGTTTTGCATAGATACCGTTACGCAAACTCTAATCACATTCTGTACATGTAAAATATAAAACAAAGCCTGTAAACATCTAGCTCGTATTCCTCATTTATCCGTTTAGGTGCGATAAATGAAGTTGAAAAATTATATGGTAGTGACGACACAACGGCGGATTACGTAGGCCAAACCACCTGTAAAAAATTACTCCATCCCTAAAATGCTTCTTTGTTTTTTTCCCTCTTTCTTCCTCATCTACATAAGAGTCATCTTTGCATGAAAACCAAAATGTAGACGCTATTAAGGCAAAACAAGTATGCACAGTGATTTGTGATTTCATGCATAAACTGATGACCGCCACTGACTATGATAAAAATCAAAATTCAGCATTCCCTAAAAATAAATGAGCTTGCAAAAGGGTGACTCATCGCCTCACCGGGGCTTCCATTACAGCTTGGGACAGAGGGAGGTTAAGCTCAACAGGTGTTTCCTCTGAGTCATCAAGCTACTCTATGTTAACAGCCGTGCGATCGCTATAGTGTGATTTATTATGGGTTTGCTCTACAGACATAGTTTAGTCAGTCATTGATGGAGAATTAGAGACCGGGCTGTTTATGCCCCCAAATTTTCATTAAGCTTCCTCGAATAAAAAACGGGTATATCATCTAAATCGCAACAGGATCCATCACAAAAGGTAGTGAGAGAACCATTAAAGGGAAGCTAGCAGCAGTCTTTAGAAACATTTTAAGAGCTCATTTGTGGGAGTCGATTGTGTTGGGTCGTGTGGAATTGATGCTCAGCCCAGATGAGGCCTTTGATCAGCCTGATTCTAGATACCTTCTCCTCAGACACCCTCGGCTTTAGATAGCAGAGTTCACACACCTGTTACATCCGCTACTTTTGTTACAGCCTGTCAAGGCGAAATGCATCCTCGGTGGCGGGATCGGTGAGGACCATGTCCGGGTCATTGAGCATGTGCAGGCCATCCAGCGTCAGCGGGTCGATTTTCAGATCGTCCAGCGGGAACTGAGAGTCCACATCAAAGCTGACATCTGTGGGCAGGGAGCCAGACAGGTCCTTGGGCAGGCTGGGTGGAGACTCTCCACTCACTGTGGAAAGACAACAAGAAATAAAAACAAATACTATTCATCTCACTGAGGTTTCTAAGGAAGAGAAGGAAGGCTAAAATTAGAGACAACTTCAATGAAAACAAAAGAATGCAGAGGAGTGTGGGTTATGATTTGATAACAACTTAAGGGGACAGCTTGGCATCATAATTACATATCTAAGTGAAGCTGATTATTAGGAGGGCTAATTTTTTAAAAACTAATAAAGGCAAACCTTAAGAGGATGGTTATCTTTGAATCTACATGCAGATAAGTGTTATACGTCTCTGCAGCATTTAACAATGTCAGAGCTAACATTCTAGTGATTGAATGACAGGTAACCCGCTACTTTCATACTGCTCAGACCATAAATAATCAAGTTGGACTTTCATTTTTTTTATCCTGTGATTTATGCCCGATTTAGACTTCTGTGGGAAATCTACGTCGTAACTTCCGTCATAACTGCAACCACCTTTTTTATCCTTGATGTGCAACTCGTGAGAAATGTAACAACACGTCGGGTTGCGGCAGCATGCAACGACTGAATGACAAAGTGCTGTTGCTTCCATCCATTATACAAATCCAGTAATCAACCAAATCATTGTGAAGCTTCTTCTGTTCAGTTACTGTCACAAGACCCACAAGAAAATGTGAATCACAAGCGTTCCTCCACACTTGGATCTACCAGTTCTACACTTTAAAGTCTGGGTCTCTGCCTTAACAGGCCACTTGCTGCATGTCTTGAGAAGCCGTGTGAAGTGTCAAAACAGCACCTGTGAGAATGATGTTGGGGATGTTGCCATGGCTACTGTATCCAAGCTGCTGCGAGTCCTGAGGGTTGCAGTGGCCAGTCAAACCCATCATAAGAGCCTGGGAGTAATTGAGGGTGGAGTTCTGGTTGTACAGGCTGTCAGAGCTGATGGGGGTCTCCATCATGTTGAACTGCTCCAACTGGCAATCCCAAAAGAAAGAAATAATGCAACAAGTCCCTGAAGTAGGAGAAAGGTAAATGCAGGAAAAACATGCGAAGATGATTGGTTTCTATCTGACACGGACAGAGCCTGTACCTGCTGTGAGAGCGCACTGGCTTGAATGGAAGGCAGCTGCTGGTCGTAGAAGTCTGCAAACACGCTGCCCAGTATGGAGTTGTGCTGCAACAACAAACAAGCAGTGATCGGTTTATTATAGATGTAGGTCAAAATTACAAGTGCGCACCATCAATATGAGCATATATATGTATTGCATCAAGGCTTCAGACATAATACATTAAACAAAAAACACGGGATATACAAAACGAGACAGTCAAAGCAGCTAGAACACTGCAACATGTCACAACGTCTGGAAATGTGTGAGGTTTATAATGTACAAATGGCCACCCAGTTTGCATATGCCAACACATTAAGTGTTTTTATGTGAATGATGCACCATCAGCGTATTTATTTTATCTTTTGTGTTTTAAAAAGAAAAAAATCTCGGATTTACAGCACCGTCTAGGCAATAAACTACCAGATGTTTTACTGGAATTTTACACATTTATCATGTAGTTTCACTGGTCTGACCCACTAACGATCAAAGTGGGCTGCATGTTTGACACCTCGGGTCTAAACAACCAGATACAAAGGCTTAGAATAATTAGGATTTTTTTATATGCCTCTATAAAATGCTTATAGCCGATTTTCTTTCATGAGAAGGCCTTCACAAGTCTTTGAGCATCTGCCATAACGTTTTGCACATTTGTGTGACATTACTGCAGCACAAACCTTTTCATTTTAATTGCACAAAAACGATTTAAAACCTGCAAAAAATAAAAGAAAAAAACAGTTGTAGTAATCTGCAGATATGTAAATAAATATATTATATGATAAAATAAATAAATAAATGGCTTAATTAATCACACGAGGCAAAATCTTTCAATATCAGCTGCCGATATCTTACAGCTCTCTGTATACATAATACACTGAAATGCAAACCGGCCAAACACCCCAAATCGTCTACGTAAGGACAACAAAAGGAAAGCCTTACATGAAAAAGGAGCTTCCTCTCCTGCCTTCTGGCTTCCACGTTTTAATTAAGACAAACCAAACAGGATGTAATGTGCGTTAAAATTAAGGGAATCACTGAAAATGTAATCCCCTCTGTGGCTTTATTCTCCCCTCCACCGACTCATCCAGCGCAAGCTAATTCTCTTGAAATTCCTCATTTGAATGTCCTCATCGAATCAGCAGCAGGAATTCTCCCATTTCATTGTGGCCTCTTAATGTATAAGTAATTGGATCATATTCTCAGTCTGTGCTCCACCTAGTTCTAAACCACATTATCTGTGTGCGCTGCACAACTCCCCACGGGGCAGAGCAGGATAACAAGAGAACACAGACTGTCGGTTGTGGTTTGGCCCGTGGATAACCTCGGGACTACGAGTGAGCCACTTCAGCTCTGGAAAGGCCCGAGTTGGGAAAGCAAACATATAGAAATGCACACACAGCATGAATCAACTCTGTCACTTGCCACGTTCCTCTCTCTCTCCACATCTCAAACACACAAGGGCACGTTTAAAAGTCAGAAACTATAACTTCAATCTTTGGACCAGTAAAGGCTTACTAGATGGCACTTTTAAAGGTGTAATTCAAGACAATATTTAAGAAAGAACACTTAGCAATAAGCGATTAAAAGATTATCAGCGCTACCTTTTGCAAATCTTACATGCTTTTACTAAGTCTCACGCACATCACTGACAGCCCTAATCCATGTTTACCTTGGGTGTGTTCAGTTTATCTTAATGCACTACATTGCAAGCAAGGTTCAGTTTGCACAGCTTTTCCTGAAAAATCCTTCGAAGGGGATTAATACCTCCCTTGATGCTCACCCATTCCCCCCCATGCTGGTGCAAACCCACAATAAACACAGAGATCTGACAAACATGGGAAAGAACAAAACAAACTCCACTTCACAGTCTAGTAAGCAAGACTGGGAGGGAAACGGTGGAGTTGCGATGCAAATACCACAAAAAGCAGCAGAGGAGGAGGAAGGTCAGGGACACGGCTACATCACAAAACACATCAATGACACTAAGAGACTGCTTAAAGAGACTGGTGGTCAGATCTGGGCAAAACAAGAGCTGCTCAGGGTTCACAGTTTGTCAACGCTTAATGTGATCATTCAGATCAGGAATAGAACTTTTTAATGCACATTTTCTATGTATATATTATTAACTTTAAGTACACACAGACAGCTTTCTCCCAGAGTATTTCCTTCACTGCGCGGTTTCACTTCCTCTTATGTCAAGCATGGAAAACACATCAGTGATTTATAAGGTTAATGATGCCGCTGTGCATGTCAGTAGACTCAGACTCAAAGAAACCCCAGGATTTCCTGCTATTGCTCGTTAAAATGTCAACTAATAGAGGCTGCACTGTGTTTTATCTACTTATTAGATACTAATAGATATTATTCTTTTTTGGCTTATAAAACACAGAAAGTAATCATATGTAAATGCATAAATAATGACAATACAATTAACTTAAGGGGGGAAAATGCTTGTTTTGATGTTATGGGTCTTGCTGAAGGGCTCGCTTTTTATTTTTTATTTTTTTGCCCAGATCTGTATCAACAAGAAAAAGCTGCACGGAGTCCTACTCAGCAGAGATAACCACAGCACTACGATGCAAGGGACGGTGATGTTTATACAAAGCGAGCCAGCAGCTCGTTCAGTCCATACGCCCTTACTTGAGGCGAGCCTCCGGGTGAGAAGCCTTGATTGGAGACGGGAGAGGTTGGAGATTGATTGGCAGAGGATCCAACCCTACTGCGGTACTGTTGAAGGGACGAGGCCTGATACAAGAGGATACATTTGAGTTATTCACACTGGAGGCCGTCGTTTTGTTTCCCCCCCTCGTTCGTTGTGTGTAACTCTTCTCCTATTGAACAAGGAGCTTTGGTTAACCATGTCTGTGGTGTTTTTCTTGCAGGAGACTGGCGATCAGAGGAATATTGAACCTGTGCATACTTGTAGCTAATGCTGAAATGTAATTAGTATGATCACAATATGTGACGAGTGATGTGTAGATCTCACGTCAGTGGAGTAGTAGAAAAAAAAAAGAAAAGTGAAAGACTGAGTACTACAGGGGATTAATTAGTAAGAATATCGCTGGAAATTAAACCTGAGCAAGTGAATATTTTGAAAATAGTGACCAGGGAAAACCCACTCTGCTATCTCTTGTTCTGTCCTATCATCAGATGTTTTTTATACTGTCTAACAAAATAAAAAAAAGTACTATAAAACCTTCCAAGTAAGCAACAGATACGCCATCAAGTAATTGAGATTTATCAAATGAGGCTGATAATGTTTAATCATTTACAAGTCAACGAGGCGTTCAAACCTTTAAACTCCTAAACTATTAAAAGATAAGTTACCAAAATAATGGTAGCATGAGATGAGAGCGATAAAAAGGGAGTTCAAGGTCTGTGGATAGAGCTATAAACTGGTGACCTGGTCAGTGGCGTCGAGTAAACCTGTTTGAACTCGCCTGAAAATGAAAGAAGGTCATGTTTTCCTTGACATTACTTTGACTGTAAAATGATAAAAACATTTCCTTATTAACGGTTTAATAACAAGAATACAAGTCTAAGATCCAGATCCCAGCGAGCTTCCTCTGCGTTTTCCATGACCTCACGCCGCACAGTCTTTTACGGAGATGAAGAGAATGTAGGCCACTTCATTTCTGCAGTAATCCAAACACATTCCCATCGCAACAGTAGAGCGAAGCAGCGAGAGCCAAGATCTGAAGGAGAAACAGCGCCTTACAGAAGCTTTCAGATTCACGGATGTTTTGCGAATCTCTTTGTGCATTTTTTTACATTCTGCTTTAGTGGTTTTTGGGGGGGACTTGAACTCTGCAGAGAAACAAAGAAATTCTGGGACTGCAAAATTATGGTTTTGTATCATAGTTAAAATAACAAAGAAAGAACAATTGCACTGTCACACACAGTCCTATTTTCACGTCGTTTTTTTCCCCCCCAAGCAAAACGTCTGTTACAAAACACACTCTTGGACAACTTCACGTCACAGCTGAACGTCTACGAGATCAGTTCTGATTACTTCGACGTGGCAGTGTGTTCGCGAAACCCCGAGCCCAACACGTTAACACCATCTGAAAACAGTTCTTCGGGAAAACTGGGAACCAGCCAAGGAGAACCAGTCATCACTGGGTTGTTGTTGCAACAAATCAGCGAGACACAGACTGCTCACCGCGTTCATGTCGATGGTCATGTTGGTTTGCGAGGACGCCTGGTTGTCTGACGGGGAGCAGGAGTTCACCGAGGACGGCAGCTGGACCAGACCCGCCTGCTGGAAAATAAGCAGTGGACTCATAAATAGATAACTAATCTTTAAGCACCACTGTATAATTTTAATACTTGCTTATCACACACGCATTATATTCATATCTTATTTTATTACATCTTGGCAGATATGAAAACACATCAAAAGAAAAAAAAAATCACATAAAAGGCTACAAGTTGCCTTTTATGTGATATTTTTAGGAGTTTAGATTTTAGAGTTTTATATGTTTTTGTTAAATTTTATTGTCAAAGATCATGCCAAAATGTAAAAGAAACACACACATAAACTTTCTAGTTAAAGGTGAAGAGTCTGACCTGACTATGCACAAGGACTGCTGCACTGACAATCTCCTGTGAAATGTCTTTTTTCCCAGACCCCGAGGCAGCAGGGATATGGTTTTACTTTTACCCCTCTAAGTAAATCATTGTGTATTTTTTGTCAAAATGTTATACTTGCGTCTCATCTGTTGTTCTGGGAGTTGAGACACACGAACAAAGATTTTAGCAAGTTGGCGAGATCTCCGCAGGTGTTTTGCAGTTGGCCTTGGGTTCTTTGTACCTTCTTCAGGACCGCGTGTATTCGCACTTGCTGTGATCCCAATAGCCCCACGTCATTATCTCCTCTGTTTATTTCATTGTGGACCGATGAACGCCTAGATTCTTGGAAATGTGTCTGTAGCTTTTAAGAGGTTTGTGCAAAAACCCAGCGAGAAAGCTTTTGTGACTGAGTCATAGTTATCACAAGAGAAAACTCTCTATGGCTTTCTTACTGAGAACAACCTCTACAACCCACACTTCTAGTCTCATCTTCATAATTGGAACACCTGAATCCAAACAGCTTTAGCAGGGATTCACTTTTTTTTTTTTTTTTTTTTACAGCCTCTCTGATAATAACTCAGTATGTTGAAAAAAGACATGGAAAGCACAGTTGTTGTTGCGTTTTTATTTTTAGTCAACTGTGGCAAAAATGAAGATCTGCTCAAAAAGTAATCAAAGTAAATGAAATAAAAGCAGACGTGACAGGAATATCAAAGAGTTTGCGAAGTTTTCTTCCAACTAACTGGTAACTGAAATCATCATAGGTTTTATTATTTATTTGGAACCTTATTAAAAAAATATAGTTATAATAATTCATTTATGAACTGCTGCTCCTATAACTCTGGTGTGGTTGTTCTCTAATTCCATCTCCTTAAACATCTCAACAATAGAGAGGTGACTGAATCACAGACGAGTAAACGTAAGTAAGTCAAAGTAAGTCGAATGTTCCCATGAGAGCCAAAACGCATCATCGTCATTAAATGCAGTTTATCTATTTTTCCCCTCATTTTTCATCTTACTCACTCATTCACAATCTGGATGCTATCAATCTAATTAAAAAGCAGCAGCAGCTGCAGATAAACATTACGTCTGAGATCTTAAAGTCTGGCTAACATCAAAGTTTTGTAATATTCTTTTTTTTTTTTTTTTAATGGGCTGTGGAACACAAAAATGCGTTTTCATTTCAGTTAAACATGAACGGCTTCATGATTACAGTTTGTTAGGACACGTGTTCAGTAACATTTAACATAAAGCTATAGTTTCAAATGATTTAGCGTTCATGTGACAAACAGAGATAAAATGTATGAACATTCTTAGAATGAAAAGAATGAAAACATTCATAAATCCAAAAATATTGGAAGAAGTTGGAAAGACTTGGAGATTGGGATTAGCTGTACTTGCATTAATAAACATAATCCCGAGATTGGAGGCTTAGGGAGCTGACAGACTGATGAAATGGAAAGCAGACCACAACGCCAGCGTCACAAACTGAAACACAGCAACAGGTTTGTAAAGGAATGGACTCGATCCTAATTTCCAGTGAAACTTCCTGACTTCCACAGCCACTGAAAATTCAGGACTCAGGATTGGCTGGAAGACCCAGAATAACTTTTACTAAGTAAATTATTTCATCAATTCCAAAATTTAGACTTAACTTCAGATGATAATGACTCATTCTCTTCTACTACCAATAACAAACATGATCAGACGCTTCTCTGTATGTTGTACATGACATGACAAGTTCGAGAGTGTGATTCGAGTGTGAATCCACTGCAGCTACTATAGCGGACCCAAGAAATATAATTCCTTATAAGGAAGAGTTTAAGGAACGGCTGCGGCAGAAAAGAGAAAACTGGAGAGGAAATGCAACCAAAACTGGGGAGAAAATGAAAAGATGTCCACAAACCACGGGTAAAAGCGAGGGAGTGAGAGAGAAAGTGAGTCAGTGCCAGGGGGAGGGGGCAGCGATATGCAACATCTGCACTGGCAGCATGTTGTGTAGGAGAGCACGTTGCTGAAAGTTTCCCTTTATCTTTTCGGCTTCAAATAACTCTGACCTAAGGTGATAGACATTCTAAGAGGAAGTGACTAGCAGTGATTTGGCTTTAGCGGTGGGCAGAAAGCAAGTTAAACTACTCTCAACTCTGAGGTGATTGTTTGAAGTAACTAACAACAGGGCAGGGCGACCAACTGTCAGCTGTAAAGCGGCAGACAGTGAGTGAATTGCTTCATATGCAGATGGACTAACGCTCAGCGATCCTCTGGATGTTTAAAACGGGTAAATGAAAACAAAACGAGCCACACGTCCGAGTTAAACAACTGCTGTTGACTCATTCATTGATTTTTTTTGGCAAGTGGTCATAATACTATATAAAACTGGATGTTCGTACATATGAATGAGATGAAGTTTATTATGTTTTGAGCTGTGGCTTTGGATAGAAACTCACTTGCTGGTTTGGGTGTGTCTGGGACGACGGCTGCTGGCTGAAGAAGGCGTACTGGGACAGCTGCTGCTCCAGGTTCATGGCATTAATGGCTGCCTGTTGGGAGCACAGCACTTTATATGACAGAAACCTCAAAAAGCATTCATTTCAGTATTTGTAGCCTGCCTACAAATCATGACACTGTTTCTATGTCTATTAATGTACAACGCTTTCCTCTTGAGTACCTGGGAGAGAGTGAGAGGTGGAGTTGTTGGGGAGAGCTGCAGGTTCTGGTGCTGGTGGGAGTCTCCTGCGTTCAGGATGAGAGGAATCACATTATCCTGCCCGGCCTGGATTTCCATGGCTACTGTGGGTTGAGACGTGTTCACTCCTACCCAGCACAAGAAAACAGTTTCCTTAAAGACCCAACTTGGCACCAAACAAGTGGCAAATGCTGAAATCCAAGATCCTTCATATCCTGCACATAACTTTAAGATATGTCCAGAGAGAACAGAGCAGAGAGTGCTTATTACCACCTTGTGTGTTACCCAGAGCCTGCGTGCTGCTCTGGGAGCCGAACGAGGCGGCAGCTGGGTCGTCGTGGTCGAGCGGGGTGGGCAGCGGAGGAGGGAACTGGATGTTGGTCAGATCGGGAAGAGAACCGCCAGTGTTGTGGGCTGCTGGTTTCATCGAAGCGGTCAGCTGCTGTTCTGGAGACGGGAAAATGCTGCAAAAAAACAGATGGGTGCCGTAAACTCTCCAGCGATGACATGCTCGATATACTCGGTGATGAAATAGCAGAACCGCCAACACCAGTAGCTTATTCAGATTACTTGGAAATGTCTCCCGAGGCAAACAAGTCCAGAGATATTTGGACTTCATGCATTTGGCCCAGGGTATTTTTGCAAATCTTTTGGCTCCACACTCTCATTCCTTTGGCAGTTGAGCGAGTCAAAATGAAAATGTTGAACTACAGTCAGATGCTTTCAGTTCAAAACTACGCTTTATTCACACCCATTCATCAGATTTGTGTACACACGTACCTAGCCGAAGCTTCCTTTCTGGATTTAAACACTATATCGTAACAGTGAGACCAAAGTGCCCCCCAAAAATATTTACACTGAAACATAATTTCATTGTGTTACTCAGACTATAGAGGAAGGTATCCTTAGACAATCTAAGACATTAAAACTCACTGGATTCCAGGAACTTTGCAGGGCTTGGATCTTGAAATGTTCTAAAGCGGGAGAAAAAAAGACAACTAGTGTATCAGGAAGACCAGTGAGATACTCAAGTGAAAAACATTTTGTGTGAAGATTTACTTTTTTGCTGTCCCAGTTATGTTTCTGTCCATCTTCATCCACCTCTTGTTTAATTGCTTCAGACCCCGGTACAGTGAGTAGGAGGACTGGGGAGAGCGAGAGCGAGAGCGAGAGATGGAGAAATTAAAAAATAAATCTCCTCAATCTCTTGGATCTACAGATGCCCTGCCTGTTGAAGCTCATAATAACTGCCTTCATTTAATCAGATCAAGTGAGTAAGTGCAGTCGTTAATGTATGTAGCGTCAAGTTACAACATATATATATACATAAATTTATATATATATCCAAGCACTATTGCATTGTAAGGTACAAAATGATGACAAGGTACCCAGCAATTCCCTTTGAGTAAGCACTTGATGACAGTGGGAAGAAAAAGGTTCCTTTAAAAAGAGGAAAAACAAAAACAAAAAAAGAAAGTAGACAAGAGGTGTGACATTAGTAAAAGAAAAAAGAATTCTGAATGCAAATAATGGGTAAAAGCACAAGCACTTCTCCAAGATGATACATACAAATTCAACCAAAGTGCTTCTAAAATTGACATAATTCCCCTCACATGGCCATTAGGAGCGAAATTCACATGGTACTTGAATGCGCACCATCTGCACAGCAATCAATTTTCCTCCTCTTGCCTTCAAAGCCGCATTCAAACCCTTTCATCATACACTGGAGGGCGCTTCCACTGAGTCGTCAGGAGAAAGCAACAAAATACCACAAAAACTAAACAGGATCACAAAAAAAACAAAAAAAAACAAATAACACTGAATTCTGCAGATAATGCAAAAAAACACTAATTTAAAAAGCACAAATAGACTAATTCAAGGCAGAGTTAAAAGCTCATTTCATGCAGGGTGTCTGTATGAAGTGAGCTGACACACACCACACTAATGAACATGTCTCTTACACTACATGACGAGAACATCTTTGAAATCTTGTGTACCTCGTTTTGGCTGCAGCTCCTGTGATCCTCCAGTGAAGGAGGCCTGCTGGGCAGGAATTAGTGTGCTCTGATGCAGTGCTGAGTCAGAGTTTGTCCTGCAGCACAAGAATTTTAAACTCACATAAGGCGATCTATAGACAAAATCTACCCGAATAGCACAAAAAAGTACATAGTGGGCAACTACAGCACTGCGCGACAACAACATTACGTGCAGCAGTCAGTTATTTTTAAATGTTTAACACTAGAATAAGGACACTGGAATAGTTTTAAGTGTAAATATAAACATTTCAATAATTTTTCTCAATGGCAGAAACTGTGAAAGTCATTAAATATGTGACAATGCAGAAGGATTTCACAGTCAGAGTGTTAGCCTCTTGGGTCTTTCCACTCTGAATGTGTCTTGCGTTATTATCTGAACATGTTTCTTCATGACAGGTGAAAAAAAAAATGCATTTAGTTGCAAGAATGCCATGCCGAGACATTGTGTCATTATCAGAGACCGTCTTACCTCCTCCAACTAGTATCAGGTGGCGGAGAGAGATATACTGAGCCATATGGACAGCTGTCAATGTGACATCGCATGTTAAGAAATAACAGCTGGAGAATGAAAGCCTTGGCAGAATCAGTGTACTCTCTTCTGTGAATTCAAAAAATAAATAAATAAAAAAAAGCACTGTGCTTGGTGATCTTCTACAATACAGGGTACACTTTCATTACCTACAGGTCGAAGTCTTTTACAAAAATGCCCACAAACAGTTTGATTAAGATCTAAAAATCTGGAATCAAGAAGCACTTCCGCTTCAAAAGCTAGCTGAATACAACAGCATTATTAATGAAAAGGTGTTAATAATTGCTTGTTCTGCACTGTGTATTTTCCAATAATGCTACCACGAAGGAGCATTTAAACACAAATGTATATTTTATGCATATATTAAGCTTTAAAAAACAATAATACAGTTTAAAGATTTGCATTGACTTCTGCTGGAGAATGATGAGAGCCTGCAGGTGGTTTCACTTATACTGTGTGATTAGTCCTGTTCTCAGAACTGTGTGGGTGTGTGCAGACTATGGTTTATTAACATCTCCACGATGCTAATGTTCAGCTGTTGACACCATGTTATTCCCAGCCAAACTCCTCCCACTGAATATTTATCATAATACATGAAATCTCTGTCTGTCTGTGCGTTGGTTTCTTTGTCCATCAACTCCTCCGAGAGCATTAGAAGATGAGCAACCAAACCTGTGCACACAAGTTCATCTTAGGCCCCGGAAGGTTCTTATCTATATCAGATACTGCGGCATCATCGCATTGCCTAGCAACCACCTAGCAACAGTTTGAAATGATCCATTTTTTTGCACTTATGCACCTTATAAAAGCACTGTATCGTTTGTATTTCACAACAGTAACATTTAATTTGTATTCGCAAAAGCTAAATTATGCATGACACATTATGATGGCATCATGTTGCCCCACAACCACCTAGCGACAGGCTAAAATGACCTGTTTTTAGGCTTCGTGCACCTACAGCAGTTTATGAGACATCCCTATCGTTTTTCATTTCAAAGCTACTTCTCATTTGAATCCACAAAAAGCTGAAATATTCATGCCTAGTAAGCACCTAGGAATGGGTTAAACTGACCCATTTTTAGGATATAAACATGTTTGTTTGTTTTTTCTCAGTGTGATTAAGTATATCAGGCTTCCAACAGCATGAACAGGCCAAAACAAATACTGTAGCATGGGGCATGCATTGGTAGGATAACATCTGTGTAAATTCCTAATAATCTGCAGAAATGCCACTCTACTGCTCCTAAAGAAAAATTTGACCGAGTGAAGTTTTGACCAAGCACTCTGATTTAAACTAAAGCTCAGAAACCAGATAAAAACCAACATTAAACAACACTTCACCCAACAGGCAGCATAAAAGGATATCTGTCGTCCGTGTTTGTCAACAGACAGGGGTTTCCGGTGGGGCGATGTGATGCGGTTCCGATCGCGGTAGACTCTTTCCACCAATCCGTGGTGTCGCGTCGACCTGTTCATGTCGAGCCCTGAATTCTGACAAATAAAGACAAGGAAAAAATGGGTAATGAACTGGACAAATTGCAAACATTACTTTTCAGCTCCTCACCGGCCTGCACTATTAGAGCTGAATGTGTAACAATAACAAGAGAGTTTTTGAGGTCATTAATCTACAAAAAGCACTGCGGCAGCCACGGTAGTCAGCACTTTACCTCAGTTACACTGCTCTTGGCCAGCAGAGAATAAACACTTCCTATGAGCATGTAGCACAGGAATGAAAGGTAAAGTGGTCCGGGGTGAAAAGGATGGCGGAAGACTGGAAAAAGAAAATCTGAAATGTGTGCATTATGTTCTACGCGTGTTCTTCAACTTGTTTGTTTGTTGTTTTTTTGAGGGTTGTCATTTCATTGGCAAAGAAAATTAAAACAACGAAACTGCATTACATTTTCCTTTTTTTTTTAAGGTTGGTATCTTGTTCCATTTGTCTGAAGCTATTCCGTGGAAATTTCAAGGACAAGGGCTTTTTAGCCCACATGACAGATGTTTTCTGTCTTGCTGTGCAGCTTCAGTGCCTTTCAAGCAAGAGACTGTTTCCAGCGCTGGCTGAGAGAATAAAACATGGAGAAGCTCTTCTTTCTCATATACACAGACTGACACACTAAGCAACGCAGCAGTCGCGTTGCAGATAGCACTGAACGCAATGATTTTTTCTTTTTTTATTTCCCCAAATAAAATGAAACCTATTATTCAGAACAAATTACACACAACCTCCTGACCCTTTTCCCCTTCAATTTCTAACATTCATTATTGTGCAATATCAGTTTTAAGGCTTTCACTGAAGACTGACATTTCTTTTATGTTTCTGTCGACAATTAATGCAAATCCTTTCCTGCCACCTTTGAAGCTGCTCCTGAAAACAATTTAAAGCAATAAAAAAAACTTCTGCTTCTGTTCACGTTGTTGCCGAGTGCACTGAAGCCCAGCATGAAGCTGTGGCTCCCTGCACATAAAACACACAATTCAAATTTGGTGTGACAGACGTGGCTTCAAGAACGTTCTTATTACGCTGCGGCAGCAACATATAAACTTCAAAGTTATTGCAGGACTGTGTACACAGTGTTTATTGGACAGAGCCTGCGCCGAGCCATGCTACAACCGTATACAAACCTAATGTAGGCTGTGGCCTTGGATACTTACACTGCCTCTAAATAAAGTATTATTTTTGTTCATATACTGCTTACATAAGTGACTTACACAAAGTATGTGACTTCCTGTAGAAGAATATTTAGTCCACGGAAAAAGAACCTCAGGATGTCTAAAAAAAGCGACCAGTCAATACTGCAGGATATTACTTATCCATAGAGATTGGGAAAAAATGGGGGTATTTATTTATTTATATCACACAATATATATTTGCAGTTAAGACCACAGATTGAATTGACCTACACCAGGTATATTTTAGTTGTAAATGTGAAAGGCAAAGGAAAGATAAGCAATCCTGTACCTGAAAAGGCACGTCGATCGTGCTGTTTCCAATCTGATTGACGTTTGGCAAGGATCCTCCATAGTACTGCCCACGGTTCTGCCCCAGCTGCAAATATTTGGTCTTCTGCAACTGCAACTGCAAGAAAAACAACATCAGGTAAATCAGCAGGCATTTATGGGAAATTTAGAAAAGACGTAAAAGAGTTTCTCGCTCGCATTAAGTCCACGCTCCAGTTACAGCGATGTAATAAATGAGCTATTAACACCCCACACGCCTAAAAACCAAAGACCAGGACGTGATTTTGTTAATAACGAGAGCTGAATATGATGTCCTGCTAGAACATTTTCTTTTTAAGTTGCGTGATTGTTTCATTTACATTACAGGACTGTTTGCAGATTTTTCTTAAATTTTTTGAAGTGCTAAAAGTGAGATTTGTGGATTTTAGCAGTAAAGGAAAGGAAGATCGAAGTGATGGAAACTAAAAGCTGTTTAATTTAGTGACAAATTTTGTTGCAAGCTCTAACGTTTACAGCTAATTTAGTGTCAAATTTAACGGTTTCTTTTTTATTTAATGTGAATAGATTATATGAATGCCAAGGTGCAAGCAAAGCAGTATAGATATAATTCAGTATCACTGAATGTGCCTGTCTTCATTTCAGAAGAAAACCCTCCAAACTGTCACTCCAGTGTTTATTTCAAAACAGCCTCCTTTTCCATGTCCAATCAGAGAACCCGTGACCAGTCAATTAAATTGTCTCATGCAAGCCCACTGCTTACTGTTGGCATGGCAGAAAATCTAATAATAACAATTACTATGCCTGCATCAGTGGTGTATTTTGATAAGCCTCCAACCTCAGAGTATACTTCTTTAGCTACATGAACGCAGTCTCTGATGCAACGGATTAGATACTGTAACAACAGAATATGAAGTCTGGGTCACTTTAATCACAAGAAGCCGTGTACGGAGAAAAGCACAAAAGAAAAATCAGAGTGAGAGTTGAGCATAAAGGGAGGCAACAGTGTGAAAGGGTGAAACTCTAAACCCGAGGCATCCTTCCAGCATGTCTAACTCTGGCTCAAACAAGAGCTACCTAATGTTTGTCTTTCCATTAATCACTGGAAAAGTGCATCCTTTCACCAGTTTCACTGCCCCATCTCGCAGTTTTGAAGAAAGCGATCCAGCTTCGCTCTGTTTAATGGGTTTGCTCATACTCCACCTCTCCACTGGGTTTTAATTATAGTCAGCTTGGAGGTTTTTGCATAATTTTACTGACAGCCAAAAACACACAAACGACTGATTGCATACTTAATGAAATCTAGATAAAAAAAAATAAACATAAGGCCACAGACCTCCACTCAAAGGGGACCAACCTGTTGAGACATATCGTCTACAAATATGGACCTATAATAATAAAGTCATAACTCTGATGCAACTTGTTCTATTAGTTTCCAGATAAGGACGTGTTTAAAGGTAAAGCATAGGGAGGCCATTTTTCTTAACATGTATTCCCAAACTGATGATTTTTGGTTATTTGGTTACACGTAACTATGTTGCATAAGTGCAATGTAAAATGTTACATTTAAGTTACCTGTTCAAATGAAATGTACTTGATTGGTATATATTCAGTTTATACCAAGCGATTTTTGTGCGTGCTCTCACTGGCCACTTCTTTAAGATACACCTCCTCAACTGCTTGTTTATGCAAATATCTAATCAGCCAGTCACAATGCAGCAACTCAGTGCATTTATGCATGTAGACCTGTCAAGTCAAGATGCTTAAGTTCAAACCAAATGGAGAAGAAAGGTTATTTAAGAGATTTTGATCGTAGTATGGTTGTCAGGACCAAGTGAGCTGGTATTTCAGAAACTGGGATTTTCTAAACACCTCTAGGGTTCATAGAGAATGGTCTGAAAAAGAGAAAACATCAAGTGAGCGGCAGTTTTCTGGGTGAAAACGCTTTGTTGATGTCAAAGGTCAGTGGAGAAAGGCGCGACTGGTTCTAGCTGATATAGGAAGATACAATATCCCCGAAAAAAAGTTCATTAAAACCAAAGCATGCAGAAGAAGAAGAAGCAGAAGCATCTCTGAATGCACAACATCTTTGAATCTTGAAGCAGATAGGCTACAGCAGCAGAAGACCACACTAGGTGCCAGTCCTGTCAGCTAAGAACAGGAAACTGCAGTTAAAAAAAAAAAAACCACACAGAGGATTTAAGGCACTTCTTAATGGGCCAACCCATCACTAGTGAGGTGTAGCTAACAAAGTGTCGGGTGAGCGCGTATTTCTAATAATTTTTTTTAAAGCAATGCACGTTTAGAAGTTTTGCATTGCAGTCTGCCATTGATGTGAGACTGTGAACCAGCATCCACGATATCTACTGTTACATGATACTTCTGCTTTTCTGATTCTAGAAAGACCTTTAAGTTGCTCTTTATCGTCTTCTTAGCAGACACACAAACACACAGATTCAGAGAAACAGAGCTTAGATAGGATAGTGGTTGATGCTTGCAATGATGTTAAGTCCATCATATTTCCACTCAGTAGCGGTTTCCACTGAAGCCCTGCCTCCATAGGATTTATTCTGGAGGCCTGTGCTGTATGTGGCTTAAATTCCACATAATCTGCTGGCCTTCATCTTTGCCGTAAATGTCACTCATGTTGCAGTGCACACAGGCCTGAGGACCCGTCAGACAAGTTCACCGCGGTTTATATGCACAGAAACACACCTTAACATATATCCCTATATGCACCACGATTTTCTAATTCATTTTTTAAAATGTCAATCTCTACGTTCACGGATCATATCATATGCTTTAGGTTAATCGCTTCGTATCTAAGCCCACGAGATGAAGGGAAAATCGCGGTGCTGGACGCGCGCTGTCAAACACGGATGCACGCCCCTTTGCTTTACACTTGCGTGGGACAAAAATTGTAGCCAATAACTTTTAGGAAAGATGGTCCCCGCAGTACGCATCTACATTTGAGGACCGACACATCGTGTCGGCTCAGCTGGCCGTCCACCGACAGAAAATCGGCCACAGCTGGCAGGAAGCGTCGTTTGTTATTGTTTACCTGTTCTGCGTGCAGCCGCGGCGCTACAAATGCCTATTTGACAGCTCGCTGAAAACAAACGGAGCGCAGACAGGAGGGAGGGAAGGAAAAGGCAGGAAACGGTGTCGTTACCCTCGCTGCTCGGGTTATGCTCAGGTCTTTCATCACTTCTTCAAACGCCGCCGTCTCCTCCGCCTGCTTCTGGTTATGTAAAGCGATTTTCTCGCTGAATTTCCGCGGATTGTTCGAAGTCGCCATGTTTCGCTCTTCTGCTCCGTTTTCCTTCAATGGTCAGCGTCAAGTAACACGGAGGGAGGACGCACAGCTTCCGGTTAGAGAGGCGGACACAACGCAGAGCGTAAAAACAGAATACTCAAAGAAAGGCAACGTTTACCTGCTTTTCCTTCATCCTGAATGAAAAGTCTTTAAACTTATTTTTTAAAAGGTTTTTACAGTGTCGTGCAGGCCAAGTGGGCTTCACATATTTGAATTTACTGACCACAGGTGATACCTATAGTCTACAGCTAAAACAGTCTGTGGACTGACTCTAACTAAAACAACAGGAGCCAGTGTGTGACTTATTACAGGAAGGCCACATGTGCAGGATCCCATGAAGCCTCTCCAGTGTGCTAATAAAGCGCTGCGTGATCCTGTTGACACTTATTAAACATGTTAGTGTGTGGGGAATGACGTCCGCACCGGGATCTGGGACTACCTAAATCAAATGCAGCCATTTTTAGTGTTAAAAGCTTCAAAGACCCTAAAACCGTCGTTACTAACCTGCCGAGGCAAGAAAGGGACGGCATGTGAGCCTAAAATCAACTTCCGGCCACCGTGTTTTTATCTCATTATCTGTTAAACCGTGCAGGCAGATAACCGAACAAACATTTACTTTTACTTGATTAAAACCAAACGGTTTACACATCTTTTATTATGAAATCTGCTGGTTTCCGGTGTACTCAGGGAAGAGAACGGCAAACTTGACGCTTCTCCCTAGGTAGGCTTTGCGTGGTCACGTCGCTGCGCGGGGGTGTTGTGGAGGCGCACCGCACATCTGGACTGCGGAACCCCCGCAAAAATACACTATTTAAGAAGACACGCATCATTGTGTGCGTGTCCCTTAATATTTCTGAGGACAGTGTAATCTACAGAATTAATAATAATAATAATAATAATAACAATAATAATAATATTATTATGTCATTACATTACATTCTCTCTCCACATTACATTTGTGGGGAGACAATTTGCAGTTTGGTTTGGCCTTAGTGTTCATAACTTGAGCCTTGAGTGAGAATGTAGAAGTCTCTGAATCCCCCTGGGAGTGTCTCTCTCCTCCTAGTTTTCCCACTGAGCAGATACAAAAGCTGTATGGACTACACACTCGCTGAAGACAAACGAGCTTTTTGTGAAAAACAAATGTGGTATTTGTGCCATCGATGACAAACGAATCCGTCTGCAGGGGAAAGAGAAAAAGAAAAGGTCTTTGCGTGTCCGTACCTGTTTTTTGGCTGCATTGGGATTTTTAATTTCACCTGCACTGCTTCATCCCCCCCTAACACCCCCCCCCCTCCAAACCCCGCCGCGGCCACCCCCCCCCCCCTCTGAATTTTAATTTATGACTCCGTGTGGAGACAAGCGTGGGAAAATAGCTACTTGCAGATTGAAGTTCGCACGAAACACAAAACATCTGGAGCATTTGTTTTGTTTTAAGGATAAACGCACCTAATTATTGTTTCTTGTTCTCAGACACTAAAGACACAGTGGAGCTGTTTCACCTGCCATTAAGTTGAGTGTAATTTGGTTGTAATGTAACCATGGTAACATAGGAAAAGAAGTGACTCCAGGGCAGGTGGAGGATAGGAGTCTGAACACAGGATTATTATTATTTATTTATTTTTATTGTTCAATAAGCCTCCAAGGGGCAAGAGGCTTTAAGTTGAGCCTGTATGTAATTCCCTTTTAAAACGGGGGGAAATGCATGTGGAGGATTTCTGTATCCAGCTGTCCTTTGTCAGATATTGTTAATGTTTATCTAATGCAAACATGCTGCGGTGACAATAACAGCCCAGCATGCAGCGACATCTCAGCTTTAGTGCACAGCTGAAAGAACGTTTCACTTCACTTTATCGGCCGAGCTCAAAGTCTGAAAGTCATTTAAACATCTACACCAAATTTCACACTCTGGCTCCGTGTTGTTCACAAAACGCTGATGAGATGGTAACAGATATAAATGATAGAGAGTTTGGTGAACCCCATAGTCTTTGATAAGTAACATTATTCTGTCTTTTGTGCTTTGCTCCTTTAATGTAGTTAGACCTGTCCTGAAGCATGCATGCTGCTCCAGCAGAGTGTACTAAGATCTTTTAACACCATATAAAACATATGAAGGCATGTGCCAGGTAACACGAGGTGATCCGCATGAACAGTCTGGTTGGGTCACTAGTTCATGACTGGGCCTTGGTGGACAAATGGATTAAACCTTTGACTATAATAATATTCTATATCTGAACTCAGTCCATCTAGTAGATGCACAGTTACAATGCCAAAGCCACAATACCTGTTTCTGTCAAGATGATCCCACACGCTTTTAATAAACTTGAAGCTCTGAAGAGGCCGGCCCATGACTGATAGTGTTGCACTGTGTGTTTTTCTATTCAGATATGCTTTTACTGCAATGACTGGGTTTGGGATCATTGTTGTGCTGAAAAATGAAGTCATTGCCATTCAGAATTTTCCCAGACGGTATTGTATGGTACATCAAAATTTGATGGCAATTTTTTTTCCCCTTCCAACCATTTTGGCAAAATCCACAACAACATTGACTGAAATTCAGCCCCAAACCATGACAGGGGCTCCACCATGTTTTACAGATGGCTGTAGACACTGTTGTGCTTCTATCCTGTTGATGATTTAAACCAAACCTGTTACATTTGAATTAATTGATCAGACCTGTTGACTCTGATTGTCAGCTCATGTGTTGTAAAATTTGGCAGACCTCAGCCTTTTCTCTCTGTTTCCCTTCCTTAAGAATGGCTTCTTGACAGTTGCCCTTTTTGAGGAGAATTCAATGAACAGTAGGTGGATCAACTGGACTGGACTGCCAAGGACCAGCTGTATCTATCAGGTCCTGTGTCAGGTCATTGTTTGATTTTTTTTTTTACTACTTCTTAAGGTCATGACTTTCAGATACTGCTTATCTGCTGTAGATATTTTTGTTTTGTCTTTTTAAATTCCTGCTACTTCTTCTTTCATCCTCCTCTCGCCCAGTTTCCTCAAATTTTTTAAGGAAGCACTACACACCGTGTTGAGATATGCTGTTTTTGGCTAATAGTGTTTTGGGAATCACTTTGTTGGAGCAAAATATTATTTTATGTTTATCAAACTGTGTTATATTCAATATTTTTCATAGATTCAACAAAAGAAATTAGAAAAAATGTTTTTGTAACAGGCTGCTTTTAACAAATTGTCCAAATATTCAATTTAAAAGCGGTTCCTTGTTTTGTTGGCTGTTATGTGTAGACGCAACACTGGTTCATCCCTTCAGTTAGATGGCTTTTTGTGCTTGAATGATTCATAGGTCACTGCTAAATGGCGTAATAAGGATCTCCAAAAATAGTACTGACCAATTACAACCAATTACCAGAGAAAAACTTTAAAAAGACTTCCTGAAAACCCCAAGAACTATTGCTCAAGACCACTTTAAGTACTGATTCAAATTCTTCACTCAACTAAAAATGAAAAATGACAGGCTGTGAAGTAAGAAAGTAGCTCTTTTTCTACCACATTTTTCATTTATTTATTCTGCAAAGCTAACTGAACCTTGTGCTGTAATAATGTAATAATAAAATACTATCAGAAGAGGGGAATAAAAACTTAGCCTGAATCAATTAATTAGAAAAACAAAATCTGGGGAAAAGAAGGAAAATTTAAAACTAGCTCTATTTCCTTTGCTTCTAAACAGGAACATTGGTACAGTCAGGGGTTAAAGTGAGACTCAGCAGGTAAAGAAAGCCGAAAAATCAGTTTAATGACTCAGCGTGGGAAAAGAAGCACAGCTCAGATTTCCTTAATCTACATGCTGTGTCCAGCTGACCTGCTGCTCTTTGTAGAGTTTCCCTGGCTGACTTCCATCCTCTACCACTGACTGGATACTGTCAGTGGTAACTTTTTCCTAGACACCCAGTGTGCACAAGTCACACACACGTTAAACCCATCACAGTGCAGCAAATCAACCTGTTTAACCTGCACTAACCTGCAGAGGATGTTCATGCTACCTTTAAATAACACAGTTAGCCACAGTTTGTTTTGCACGTTTCACAATATGAAAAACCATAATGTCACATATACAGACCCAGTATCTGATTTAAAAACATGAGGAGCTACATTTAGGCTTTAACTTTCCAGTTTATCAAACACCACTGAGCCGTCTTTACTTTTAAATATAACCTCTCTTCTTCCTCTTCTGTCTTTCTTATCTTTCTCCATCTTCGAGTGAAGTTAGCTCTCTTTCTTTTCTCTCCCTGTCAAAAACAGCAGTTGGACCTTTTCATCTGTTTGTGTGCAGATAACCTATGGATACTGCAGTCGTCTCGGTGCTGTACCAAAAAAAAAGAAAAACAGAAAAAGAAAATACAACCCACTTGAACCCCTGACTTTGCCACACGATTGTGCCTCTTTGGTCTCTTTCTATCCTCTGGTGACTAATAAACGAAAAGGATTTTCATGTGTTACTTTTTAGGCTTGATGTTTGAGGGCCAGTGACCCCTCAAATGCCTTAAAACCAAAAATAACGAGTGTGTTTTGAAAATGTAAGGAGTAGAAAGTCCAGATATTAGTTTAAAATTGTAGGGAGTAAAAGTAAAAAATAAAAAAAACTACTCAAGTACAGACACCTGAAAAGTCAACTTAAGTACACTAACAAAGTATTTGTACTTTGTTACTTCCCTCCTCTGCAGGTCACAAATGTTAATAGGTTTCTTCCTCTGGGTAACACAAAAGTAATCGGATAGTTTTTGAGACTGACTCAGATAAACATTGCCATTTTTAAATCCTTGTCACAAGCACAGCTTTGCGCCCTTAAAGAGAGTAAATTGTCATGTAAGGCACTGCAAATTCAACGCTAGGAACACTGCGTTGTTCCAAGTGTTTGTGTTGATTCAAGAACGCAAATTTAAACTTGTAAGTGGTGTGAGAAAGTGTTTCAACAGAGTTTTTTAAGGCAGCGTGACTTTTGTTGGTCGACAGAGACAAATAAAGGATCTTCCAGTTGATTTGGTTCAGATAGTGGCAAAGTAGCAGCAGAAGCTTAACGAAGCGTCATTAATTCACAAGTTATTAAGGTGGATGGTCAAATATCCACAGACAGAATTAAAGTGCAGAGGTTATGAAGCATGAGCGTGTTCTGTATGTGGAGACTAAGACTGACAGCAGGGGGAGGCAAAGGTCCTGTTGAACCAAGTGGCAGTTTGATCCTGTTTATGTCTGTTAGAGAGTGTGCTGGTAGCACAGTTTCACTTTAACGGCATCATGAGAATCCCTTATCAACACAGCTTGAAGGGTTTACATCTGAGAGAAAAGGGAGCAAAAAAGTTAAAGTTGTTTTTCTCTGATAAGTTGAATCACACAAAAAAAGACTTTTCTGTTGGGTGAATCTGAGACTTTTTGGAAAGAGAAAGAAAGAAGTATCAATTTAACCTAAACTCTCTGCTGTTCAAAAAACAATATTGGTCATAACCAACCAAGTGAAGCTAAAGTTGGATGTACTTCAGTAAAAGCAGGAAGAGTGTTCGCCTGTTGAGTCACAAAGTTTACTATCACACTTTTTTTAAGCTCTTGTCAGCAGCTATCTATTTTCAGTCTGAGCTTTTACAGGAAATATTCTAGTTTCGTCTCTTTTGCTCAGTTCCATGATTTCAATAAAGGGAACTTCAACAAAGCTAGCGAACGGTGCTTATGATGAACTACATGATTACGCTCACGCCGCAGACCTTGACCCACAACACTGAAGCAGCACTTCAAGGTAACATGAGTGTTTTTATTGACTTAACCTCTGCTGCTTGACTTGGCTTACATAATCATATTGATTTAACATGTCAACTTTGACTGTTTTGTTCATTTTAATCCATTTTATTGTGTTTTTTAAACTTGTATTCTTAATCATATATTTATAATGTTACATTTTAACAGTGGAAGGTCTCTAGTTTAGAATCAACCTTTAACTTTCCATCTCAGCTATACTGCTAAACACTGTCTTGTGCTGTAGTTTGACAGATTATCACATTATTGTTTCAGCCATGCTTTTTGAACCATTTTGTTTCTTTATCCATAATTGCAGACCATGTATACCAATGGCACAGGAGGAAATAACACAGTCAGTGACAGTTCCTCCAACTCTTCTACAAATCTAGGAGTCGGGCTTGGAGTCTTCTTTTTGCTGCTTGCGATCATAGTTGGTGTAATCATTTATAAATTCTACGGTATAATCGCCAATGTGATGCCGTTTAGACAAAGAACAGCGCAAGAAAAGGAGGATCACTCAGAGACCCCACAAGCAGATTCCCATGAATATACTGGTATGATTCGAGAGCAGTCAATAGGACAATCTTCTATCTATGAAAACCTGAAACCTCAAACTTGCGGCTACAGCATGGCAGCTTCAAACCAAAGCAGGTGAGCTGCATTAACTGTTTTTTCTACGTGTAGACTTTCATAAAATGTATTTCTTGGAACACTTATGAAACTGCAGAAGCTCAAAAGCAACGGACGGAAGTGGATTAAGAAACGATGTGTGTGTGTGTGTGTGTGTGTCAGTTTCCCCATTTTGCACAATCCTGTTGTGATATAGACAAATACAGAAACCCAAAGACTTTTACAGTTTACCTAACGAGACTGTTTTCCATCACATTTACTGTTTTTTCAAAGGTTCCCAGTCGAACCTGATGACGACGTGTACCTGCAGTGCGACGTCATAGATGAGGCCATATACATTAATGACCAATCACATGACTGTCAAGAAGAAGACGTGTACGTTTTGCCAGATTAATCACGGGACACATTTGTAGAAAGGCCTGCGCATTTTGCTCCAGTTGTTGTATGCAGCAAGCCGTCTCTTTTGATTTCTGTCTCTGTTTTTGTATAACGATGTACAGCTAAAAGTCAGCATACTGCTACTGCTGCTTTTTGATACAGACTGACTGTAAACAGAAATGACTGGATGGTAGCAACATGTCAGTGTTATCTGTTATCTCCCATTTTGGAGGAGAGTAACAAACCTTTTTTTTTTTAATTTAATCCACTCCCTCCTGGTACGATTATCTATGTTACACATGTTTGATTGCTACTATTATTGGCACATCTCATATCACAACCACGCTGGAAAACACTGTACAAATTTTGACAGCAGTCCAAGGTAATCAAGTTTGTGATTAGATTAGATTGTTTTATGGTGTTCTCTTGTAGTTACAGATGAGGCTTTACTTTGACCTTTGGAGAGAAGTGTGGGCAGTCTATCTGAGGTTTTGTGAGTCGTGTGTGTTCAGTATTGTCCTTTTTCTCTCACTGGAAATTCTTCACTTGGTCCTAAATCAAATCTAGAAACATTTAACTTGCGTAGATATTGACATCCTGTTATGTTTTTAGTATTTTGCTAAACAATGCGTCCAAAATAAATCCAAGGTTTTAAAAATCAAACTACAGATATGGATATGGACACACATATCTTTGGAATTCCCCTTTTTGTGCAAAAACGTTTAACTACACACTGAATCTTTGAGATATCTTCATATGAGAAAAAATGAAGTGCAGTTTCAACAGTACATCTCAGTTTTCTGCTGGAGTAAAGAAAAAAATATACTAACATGAAGAAATAAATGTGTAAAATTACCTAAAAGGTTCTGGCAGATTATTGCAAAGACTGTCCTGCAATAATAAAGCAAAGTCATTTATTTTTTTTAGTTTTGTTGTTTTTGTTTGTTTTTTATTGTGGACCCACTAAAAAAATGCTCTCAATTTCTATCAATTAATTGTTTTTCTATAACTTAATTACTTTTAGCGCAGTCTAAATGGCCATGGGGGAGGTCTCTATCAGTAGTTAAAGCTGTAAAACTAACAAAAAATACAGTGAGAAGTCCAAAATCAATGCTCTCCTTCACATTTTCCAGTGGGGCTGGATTGGAGTCTTGGGCGTGCCAATTCTGGCCCCCAGGACTTCAGTTTGACACCCCTGGCCAAACACAGGTTGCAGTGGTTTCTCTGAATTTTTTTCCTGTTTGAATAAGGAAAACTATTTTGCTGACCAAGTCATCATAAAATTCAGCAGCAATTTAAACTAAAGGTCATGTAGTTATGGAATAGCAACCAGCGGCGAGACCAATCATTTTTCATATCACAGACATGATATCATAGTATATTTACCCTAGACAAAGAAATATGTGTGCTTTCAAACATGTTATCACGGACGGACAGACAGGCAGACACGGCACCCAAACTTTTCTCTGTGGTTGTTGTTGCTAAAGCAAATGACTCAACAGTTTGTTGCAGTTACACACAGACGCAACTCTGCATGGTGAAAACATTACATGCTTTAGACCCGATAAAGTTAAATGATGTTTCAAAATACTAAAACTTTTATTTAAATTAGAAATTAAAAAAGGGACAAGATAAGTGAGAAGCTCGATGGCTCCCACGTGATATATTTCTGGGATTTACTCTAGCGTGGGAGTGTAAAGGCAGCCAACCAGATGTGTGGGATTTATTACTCCAGTTCATGCTATAAGATGCAAGATAAGATGCAAAGAGCAGAATTTAAAAAAAATTCTTATCACTTTCCTTTAAAATGATAAGCCAATGAGGCTTTACAAACACTATATTAGGAACCAAAAAACTCATGATTAGTAGTAACTGCTACACAAAAATGTTCATATAAAACAGAAAGCATGTGGTTTATGCAAAGGCAGGAAAAGATGCAATGGTCAGCACTATTTTATCTAGTCTGTGGGTTGTCGGCTTTTTCAGGCGCGAGGTCCAGAGAGGATGTGAAAATCTGTCGTTCTTTTTACAGCTCGAGTCCAGATCTGCGCGGATTTCAGAGAGCAATCGAAATATGAAAGCCACAGAATAACAAATGAGGTTTGTGACTGTGTTTAGAGCGGTTAGGTGAAAATAGACTGGGAGGATTATTTTTAGCTTTGGTTCCAGTTATTCTGACATTAATTTTGCTGATTGTTTTCCAGGTAGGCTATTTGAGGATCTGAAGGAAGGGAATGCCCAACCGAAAGCCTGTGTGTCTCAGGCCACGCACACACACACAGAGCACGGTTTAGTAAATGCTCTGCTTGCTTGTATCGTTTGGGTGGAATGCAGCTCAAAACCTTTCAGCACATGAGAATGAATGCCTTTCCATCCATTCACACATGACTGTGTAGCAACCCTGAAGATGTCATCTTTGAAACAAAGCGTTAACAGGACAAAAGCTAAGAAAAGAATGAGCAGTGACTCAATTGAGAGGCCCAACAGATGTTCCAGTAGGTCTGCTTAATCATCTATTAACTCAATGAGCTCAGTATGTCCCACTTTTTAAAAAAAGCTCGGTCTATTGATCGCAAAGCAGCATGGGCTCCTGTTTAACTGACCTTTATCCCTTTCAAGATAAAAAAAAAACAAAAAACCTATAAAGCACTTATTACAGCCAGTTGTGTCAAGCCAGATATCAATTTGCTCACTTTGTACCACAGGATATGTTAATATTTCCTTTTCACCCTAAACCTTGAGCTGTAATTATGAATTCAGGGTTTTTTTAAGCTTCTTTTAAGTTATTTTTCAAGTTACTTGAGATATATACACACACACACACACACACACACACACACA
>NW_024582402.1:285783-337408 GCF_018398535.1 Haplochromis burtoni
CTTATTTAACATTCAGTATGAGTTCCACCCATTCATGCGTATTAACCAAGAATTATGACATATTACTCATGTATACAGTAAATGGGTCAATTTAAAAAAGCTTAATAATAAAGACTAGAGTAAAGTTATTCATCGTCTAATACATCTCCATACAGTAGGCCTCAAATATATGCAACCTCCATAGTATATAATATGGATATGTACCTATTATATGTGATATAGTGATCATTTACAATCTGTCGAACCACACATACCATATCTTGATCACTACGTGTACTAGTGAGCCAAAACTTCATTAAATGCCTCCAGTAGAATAAGCACTACAAAACAACAAGAATCCCCAGGCCCAGCTGCCATGCAGAAATATTAGTATGAATATATATATATATACACACATATTATATATATGATATATATATATATACCACACATATATATATATATATATACACAGTCAAATATATATATATATTACCACAAAGCCAGTTATTATTAGTATTATTACAACCACATATGTATAACATCACTTATATTATATGTACAACAACCACATATTAATATACCTATATTATAGTAGGACACACATTATTAAGCTTACCATGCAAACATTACTGTACTCATTAGTGATATACACTAGCTATTTATTATTTAACGATGACCTCTAATGTATATTTCAACACATTGTAACCAATAATATATTTATACACACAGCAGTCTAAACTTTAGATGGAGTGTCATATATAATTCACTTTATACACACAGTTAAGCAGGCCTAACATGCCAACCGTAATATATAAAAATATATATACACATTCACATTAAGAACTTTATAAAAGGATAATACTCGGTGAGTATATATAGCCGAACACATTCACTAATCGTGAAGGTGTGCGTGGAACCCCGAATCACCTCTTCAGGTTGTAAATCGTGTTTTTAAAAAGTAACTAAGTAACTAAGTAATTAATTACTTTTGAAAATAAGTAATCAGTAAAGTAACGGGATTACTTTTTGGGGGAAGTAATCAGTAATTAATTACTGATTACTTTTTTCAAGTAACTTGACCAACACTGCTAAACACAGCGCCAAGGTCATTAAGGAGAGCTCAACACTATCTCTTCTTTACAGCCTGATTTCTCTGGCACGCCTTGACCTGACACTATCAGCCACTTCAGGTTAGTACCTGATAGTGTTGTAACAACTCCTTCTGCCAAAAAAAAAAAAGAAGACGTTTGGCTGCAGTTTAAAATGTAAATAAAAAACATAATCCACTGACCTCCAGATCATTAAGTTGATGGACAACATATGACTAAACGGTAGTTTTCCATAGTTTTCACTTATAGTGAATAGTGATTACATTACTTGCGTGGTTATTCAATCACTTCAAACGCTTTTTGTGATATTTTGATGTTGAGACTGTCAACACCTTTGGCCTATAAAAGAAAAGAGATGATGTCTTTTTTTTAATATTATCTTTCTATTTCATCTTTTATCTTTTCTAATGTAAATACACCTCTTTGACAAGCCCTGCTCCCTTTTCTTTCATCCTGACCGCTGTGAAGACAAGCCTAGACAAAAGCCTTCAGTGAGGCAGCCCCCGCACACTTGTGTGGTGCGGGTGCCAAAGGGCGGCCCTTGCTCAGTGCTAACAGAGTGACATCATCGTGGCTGGACCTTGTGAGCCTAAGGAGGGATTACTAGTGACTAGCTCCACTGACAAAACCCTTTGAATTTTACCCGTGAGCTATCCGAGCCAAGGCTGATTTAGAAAGCTTTTGTTGGTATTTTTTTTTTTTGTATTATACTTTGTTATTTGTACGACTTGCATACTACATTATCAGTTTGACATTTTGTAGCAGGGGCATGTTTGCCCCCGTGTTGCATCAGTTCTGCTTTAAACAGGTGGCTGCGAACTGAGACACCCAGCTGCCTTACTTTCCAAATGCCAAGTGTTTTCTCCTAGGATTTCACCTTCTTCTTTTTTTCATTTCATAACTTGCCAACTGCCTTCGCTATATGAGAGATCTGGACTTCAGACAGGCTGGTTAAGTAGCTGCACTCTTTTACAGTGGAGGCAAGATGTTACAGTGTGTGTTTAAAGGCTCGTAGACAAGGAAATATTGTAAGAAAACATATTTTATTATCACAACTTTAAGTGCAGCAGTTCAGCATTTGGTATTTCCATATGAACGGAAATGTATAAGACATCAACCAAAATACAAAAAAAAGAAACTCACAGAATCAGACAATCCAGTGCAATTAAATATTAAATAGTACTAAATAATGATGTAACAAATCAAAAACAAGGCAACACAAACAGTACCATAAATAGACTTAAATAAATAACTAATAGAAAATGTTTACAAGCACAGGTATTTTTGCTTTTTAAACTAATGCATAACTCTGATTTTAAATGTAATTGCTTCGTTAATACTCATTGAAAACCTTTGTTTTTTGTGTTTTTGTGTATGTAACGCTTAAAAAAAAAAGACAACACACTCCAGAAAATACACTTCTTTAAATTTTGAAGAAGTGGTTGGTTGCATTTTCTCCTCAGGCACAGTAACATTTACTGACAATAAAGTCAGTGAAAGTAGTCAGGGTCAATTTTCCCCTGCTGTCGTAGTGCATGAGGACCATGGGCTCGTAGGCTGCCGGCACGCAACAGGGATGAGGTGTCCCTCCTTTGGTGATCTGGTGCAGCCGAGACTTGACCTGAGTGTGCATGCTTGCCGGCTTGTAGTTGTGGGGGCAGGTGCCGTCGCAAAAATGCATGGTGTATTCGACTGGGGCTACAACCCAGTCTGTCCAGCCGATGTCTTGGAAGGACACGGTGACTGACTTCCGGCAGCACCATCCTGGTTCAGCACAGTCATCTTCCTTGTTGGAGCGACGCTGCCTCGTCCTCTGCGCGGGGTTGGCTTGTGTGAGGTCTAATTCCAGAGAAAAGATCGGCTTGAGGGCCCCTCTGTTAGCCACCCCTACATCCACAACCAGTGGCTTCCCATTAGTCTTGAACCACTTCTCTACCTCTGGGATGATGTCCAGGTACGCATCTTGAATGTTTGAGATATTAGTTTGGGCTACAGAGTCAGTCCAGGCAGCCGGCCACACTGCTGGCTTTCCCCCATTGACTTTAATTTTAATCTCCTCCCTTGCTTCAGGCCTCACTGAAGTGAGTTTACCCAGAACCTGTCTGGAAATCTTCAGCTCTGCTCGAGCTACAGTCAAGTCATTCTGAATATTCGTATTCTTTTGGAAAACAGCTCTGTACCACCGCATGCTTGGACCTGACCGTGAACCCCTCCGAAGCGCTATAACTGGTGAAACTAAAGAAAAACACACACAAAAAACAACAAAGAAAATTAGAAACAAAGTTGTTAACATCCTTTGATCATTAGCATTGTTTCATAGAATAATTGGGAAGGGGGAAATAAAAGAGTATTGAATAAATTCTTTATGAAACTCTCTTGTAATTGGTTGTTATTGATAACACTAATAAAGTATCCTCAAAGTAAAGCATTGTGTACAAGGTGTGCCTGTCACGCTCATGATTTCTAAAAGCTTGCAGGAATGTGTTTGCTTTTTTACACCACAGTTTCATGACTATAGATTCTATTTTAAGCTACATCAGCCTTTATCAGGAATGTGAACTATTAGGAAAGATATTATTCGTAGTATTCGTAACCACATCACTATAGCAGGTTTTGCAAGTACACAGTGTTAAACCTATACTATAAAAAAGCCTCAGTCTTCTTCTTGTAATCCAACTTTCTAACCTGGCTTTTCACATCACTATTACAGCGGCTCAAGTGGGCGGCCCCGTCTAACAGAGTTCTCATCTGTACCTGGAAAGAGCACAGTGGACATGGTGGATTGCGAGTTTTCCCCCATTGGCTGGCTGGAATTTCCTCTTATCTCCCTTATTTTTCTCCTGTAGAGCTGATACATCTCCCTAAGCTCCTTTTTCGAGGCCTTTTGGGTCAGTCTGGGCTCCACGTCCATACCCAAAGAGCTGAGGATCCCTGTCTTCACAGCCTCCAGAAGCAGAACTGCCTGGCTGTCCATGCTCTCCATATCAGGTGTGTTTTCGTGGGCCTTGTGAAGCTGGCCTTCCCCTGAGGTGGAGGCGAGGAGCAGCAGCGTGCAGGTGACGAGTGGGAGAATCGTGTGGGAGATGCACATGGTGAGCCAGCCGGGTAGGTCTGATTTGTGAGAGCAGCAGCAGTCAATGGATAAGGTTTGCCTATGCTATGAACTAAATTCCTGGCATGCCTTCATTTATAGTGCTCCTGTGTTGCCACACCCCTGTTTGGTCAGGTGAGCCTGTGATGGGCTCATCCAGAGCCATATGTCATAATATGGTAGCATTTTGTGTTATGTGATAACAAGATGTCAACTATAACATCAGAAATGTAAGAAAGAAAAATTTTAATCGTTTGCAAGTTTTTTTGTTTTTATCAACACACAGAAGGAGGCGACAGCAGAAATGGGATGAAGAGATTTGGGGATAAGATTTGGTTACGTCCACCTCAGCATGATGAAGCATTTGAATTTCCAGTTATTCATTACTTTTCGCAAATAAATGATCCACACGGACCACTTCGAAGAAGTCCAACAGAGTTATGCATGTGATAGTTTAATGACCCTCACCAGTCTGTGTCTAAATGTTTCCAATGCAGCTGTGCCCAGTACAGTCAAAGGTCAAAAGCAAGTTCCAACTGATGAGAGATTCACCTAACATGTGTAAGCGGGCTGGCCATTTTCTGGCAAAGATAATAAAAAAAATAAACAAAGGGAGACAGTTTATTACGTCTATATCAAGGCTCTTAATGTTGAGCACCCTACAGAGTAAATATCTCAAGGTTAGATAGAAGACAGATAAAAGAACAAAGAGGCAATCAATGTCAAAACAGGGAACTTTCTTAATCTGCCATGACAGCAATCATGTGGTCACACAATAGACCTAAGCTTAAATGTGTATTTTAGCACGAAATGGATCTGCATATCTGATCTCAGCCTCTTCTGTCCCCTGTGCTGAACAAGAGAGCAAAAATGCTGCAGTTTCCGTCACTGATGATTGATAGGACAGACTAAAGAAGTAAACAAATACATCATGGTGCTCTGCCAAGACCTTATCAGCACGTATAAGTCTCACTTTGGTCAGTAATAAGGGTCAGTGCACTGCCAAGCATTCTCCCCACCCTTATAATTGCAGAGATGTGTGCGAATCTGTAAACAGTGAGTCACCAAGGTGATGAAACAATCATGTGCTTTCCCAGGTGAGTTTTTGCCGGATGAAAGCGAGTGAAAGGTGTAAAGTGACTCACCCTAACTGACATCCTGGTTTAATCTGTCATTAAATGTTTACAGTCTTCTCTGTCGGTCTTCATCTATTGTTAAGTGAGATAGGAAAAAACCCTCTGACTCATTTTGTCAGCATGACTGAGGAGTTTCAGAGTACTGACAGTGAATGTCATCTCCCACACTGCCCAGACCTGATGCAAAGTGTCATCAGACAAGACTAAAATGATGTAAAAGTATGTGTGTCCTTCTGTGTGATGTATATATACACACACATATGTGTCTGATGACACGTTGCATCACGTCTGGGCATCAGGTTCGAGCTGTGAGTGCATATGATGAAATTCACTCTCAGTACGATATACAGCTGTTTTATATAGCTACACATATATATAGATACATAATATGTATTTTTATATGTTTTACAAACTCTCCAGGCACAGAAACGTTCAATTCAGCAGTCATTTCGATTGAACTGCACCCATGTCATACGTGTTTTTGTTTGAAAAAGTTTTCAGAAACAACGTGACAGTGGATCATAGATAGATAGATTTTAATTTTAAAAAAATAAATAAATCATGTTAATATTTCATTGACACGATTTATGACATTAATAATGGATTGGATTTATATAGCGCTTTTCAAGGCACCCAAAGCGCTTTACAATGCCACTATTCATTCACACAACCGTAGCTTGCCTCCACAGCTTGTAGCCACAGCTGCACTGGGGCAGACTGACAGAGGCGAGGCTGGATATCGCGCCATCGGCCCCTTTGGCCGTAAAGTAGGGTAAAGTGTCTTGCCCAAGGACACAACGACCAGGACAGAGAGGGATCGAACTGGCAACCTTGCCCAGGGATCGAACCGGCAACCTTCCGGTTACAGATACGCTTCCTCAACCCCCTGAGCAATGGTTGCCTAACAAGCATATCTGTAACTGAAACCATTCCCATAAGATAACGAGGTGACGTTTTCAACTTCAGACAGCTTGCGCATTGACTTATTGCACCGTGGCGCCCCCTCGTGATCGTAAAGCTACACTACAGAATTTAATTAGCTAAGTGAGGCTGGATTTGGTCAGGAGAAGGACGTAATTTTTAGCATAAACCTGAACCCAAGGTTGAGACAGACCAATAATACAGAAATGCTTTCTGTTCAAGATGTGAAATATTTTCTATATCTAACATGTCTGTGATTTCATCTCTAAACTGAGAAGTAACTACCAAACTTCACAATTGTACGGGGAGTTTTATCTCTTCCTCTTTACCTTTCCTTTTCAGTGAACAAAAATAAACTTAGACTGAGTAAAAAGAGACACGGACGACTGGTGCGGTAGTAAAAAGATGACTTCAGCGGAGCTCCAAACGCTTTCACGGTCAGTCTTGACAACAGGCCGATGCACAAGAGGGATTCTGTCTGTTTCCAGTTAAATTAGATTCAAAGAAAAATGAATCAGGTGAATACAACAGCAGGCCGAGCGTCACAGGGGGAATCCACCCATCTTCAGTGTCTCATGGTTGGAAATCACTTCCTTGTAGGATTATGGTGTGCTTGGGCTGTAGTCTTGTTTGCCGAAGAGAACAGATTTAAAGAAAGGCAAACAGAAAACCCAAACACATTACTGTTTGTCTGTGATCACCATGGCTGACTGGCCGCAGAGGTTTGAAGTCAAAGACTTATACAGAGAACATGAGGAAACAATTTCAAAATATTTAATTCAAAGGTCTAATGCTTTAAATCTGCCACAAAAAGTCTGAAACACTTTTCACTTTTCATAAAAAGCTGTTTCGAACAAATATGAAAAAATGTGGATATGTTTTAGTCAAGTGTTTCACACCTTCCCTCCGTAAAGCAGTCACACAAAGACAAAACAACACACCGTAGTGTGATAAACTGAGTCACTGTATTCAGTCACTCAGCTGAAAAAACCCAAAACTTTATTCTGACACAGTAAGTTTCCACTTTAGCTGTTTCAAATCAACAGTGAATTTCACGGGAGAACAAGGAAGGGTTCACATCCCCTCCCCTTATGTAAACTTACGTGTTACATCACAGGAGAAGAGATCGACCATTGTTTTATGAAAAAAAACAAACAAACCCCAAAACAAAAACATCATAGTGAGTGTCACTGCGTGACAGGCACAGATCAGTCCCCGCTGTTCAGCTTGACTTGAGAGCTCGGTTGTTGCGCATCCTCTCACTGTTAAAGCATGATTCCTCCAGGCACAAGCTGTTATTTGGCATGATGGGTTTTTTTTTCTCCTTTTTTCACAAGCTCACGAGAAACATCCTGCGTGGATGGCAGCATGCGGAAATGAATGGAGTGCGCGTGTTTCATGGGAATTTTGGTGGCAATGAAGAAAGGTGTCTGTTTCACACCTGTGTTGAATATTCATGAATTGTTTTTTTTTTTTTTTTTTTTGTTTTATTTATGGGGGTGGGAGGTCTTGGGTTCTTAGGGGTTAAAAAAAGGCCATTTAGCTACAGACAGTAAGGCGGTCAGCTTTTGACAACTAGATGACAGAACGTCGATAAGAAGGTCAAAGCGCCAACCCCTCTCTTCATTAATAAGGTTAACACGCTGCATCTCTTCCCGGTCGGGTGATCAGCTGACTGGAGGACTGGTGGTGGCCACCTTTTGTGGTAGGTCGTGCAGCTCGCCCAGGGGAGGAGAAGGGGGAGGAGTAGGAGGAGGTGTTGATGGTGGTGCAGTAGAAGCAGCAACAGCAGGAGGGAGGAGGAGTGTATCCAACGCTCCCGGGGAGAGAACGGAGCGCAGGAATGGGCTGACTGACCGGGGATCCGCCGTGTGCTTTCGTTGTCTTCAGTGATGGATGAGCCGAATATCCTGAGACGCCGCGGTCTACAGGTAAACGGAGGCTGGCTGTCATGACAGCGCGCGGTTGTGGTTGTTTCTAGGGAAACGAGATTAGCTCAAAGTGATGAGCCATTTGCCGACGATGCAAGGCATTGATGTCAGCGTGGCTTATGTGGCGTGAGCTTATTTTTCATTAAAAAAAAAACAAACCAAAACTTTCACCGTTGCTCTTTAGATCTGTGCTTTATTGATTAGATTATGTGGCATCGTTAGAAAATATTATGTGCACTGAGCATCTTCCCCATGCCCTGTGGGCATCCTTTCAGAAAAGGTGGAGTCCCACGAATCGCAGCAACGGGGACACATAATACATTTTATGAATGTAAGGTGTGTATATCAGACCTGACCTCACTACTACTTAGCTATGTGTTTATTTTGGAGCTCTTTCTGTGTGCTTTGGACAATCTGGTTGCCTTGGTGATCTGGAGCACAAAAGCCAATGGTTCCTGGAAGACTGTCAGAAACATCTTCTCCTGGGTGCCATGTTCATTTGAGATGTTCACAGAATAATTAAGTGTTTGTTTTTGCTCCATTAATGTCTGTATTTTCTGAATTCATTTAGTAGGCAAAGCTGCATTGTTTCCACCCAGGGTCTGTTGAGGCGGTAACACTGATCATCAGTCCAAACTGGGTGTTCCCATTCCCTTGTCTCTGTTTATAGTAACTAGCCTTTTCCCACCTTGCATTTATTGAATTTCAATGAAGTGGAGCGATGCAGTTACAATGAAAATAATGGTCATGGTGGAAATGCTGTTTCAGTGCACAGTTCTCCCTTTTTTAAAACCATCTTCATAGTCACTTTCTCAATTTTCAGACCACTGGAGGTAATGAAACAAGTGCAGGTAGTCTCAAATTCTGTGCACAGACTCTCGCAGTGTGACATGGTGCCACCCTGTCCTTCAAATCCTGACTGGCAAGAGCAGTTTTACAGTCCTCTTAGCTGAAACTCACGGACCGAGGATTTGCAATTAAATGGCTACAAGGCCCACTTGTCATCGCCAGAAACTAGGCCATTCAGCAGCTAATGATATTTACATAGTGCCGATGAAAAAATAAACAGGAGTGACACAGAACAAGGCCACCAGGAAAAACTGCAGCGTTATTATTAGCACCTTGTGACTGTAAGCATGAAATGTAATTCATAGCAGTGTATTCAAAATGATAGGTGTCCTCCTTGACAGCAAAAGAAGACCTTTAAGATGATGCCAGTGATTTCAGAGCAAAGGTGGAAGATGTCCCCACCACCACCATCACATTTTTCTTAATTCAACCTTTCCCTCTTCTCTTATAGAAAGAACTGAGTCTTCCTCGTAGGGGAAATCTGTAAGTATGTCATCTGGGCAATTCTGTGCATCTTTCGCTCTTTGTCCCCCTTTGCACCTTTTTTTGTGCCTCAAACCAGGCCAGTCAGTTGTCTGTCACATGTGGGCTTTATTGTGCATGCATGCTGCTTTTCCTGACGGTAAACATTTACTTCTTCGGATCCTGAAGTGCAGGAACTTCTTAAAGCACCTAAGAAATTTGGCTGAAAGATAGAGCAGGCTCACTGCCCAAGACTGGTTTTATGTAAATGTTAGGAGGGGGAAAACAGAGGAAGAGAGTGGGAGACATTGTAGGTCTCAGTGTGAGAGAATAAATTAAGCCGCTTCTTCTTTTACTGAAAGAATCCAGGCTTTGAATCTGCTTTTGTATTTAGTGCTAGAGTTGATTTAACATCCTAGTGCCTGTATCATTGTATATTATTAGCTGAACTGAGCGAGCAAGCTGAGGAAGATCTAACAGGTAACTGCTTAGTTGTGACTGTTTATTTATTTTTTTGCCAAATGTTTAGCCTGTACAAAATTCCTACGTTATTAGATCATCGTTACAGCTCATTTCAGACATTAGGAGTAGAACAGCAGTGATACATTGGAGTGCATGAAGAAAGTTACCTGAGAATTTGTTGCCAAACAGAAGCCGTTCTGGTTAAAAATAAATAAATAAATACATGTGACTCCAACTTGTCCAGGGACTTTCCCTGGAATGGGCTAGAGCTGAAGCCAAGATAGTTTCAATAGCTGGGAATGAAAGGAAATATCAGAATCACTGAATAATATGTATTCATCTCACCTGACAGTTTCAAAGATCTTTAGAAGCTAGATGTGTTTGTGCTGCTTACCTACACGTGTCCCACTGCCAGTATAGTGTTGTGAGACAAAGTTATGTTTGTGCAATAAAATCCCTTGTATCCCATTGTCTCTGATATCTGTTGGCCAAGTCAGGTGATTTCATTAAGGCTTTTCTGTCTTCTAATATACATCTATATGCATATATTGCTGTATTAACCTTATACAGGACAAAAATGAGCACCATATAAATCCTGACATGGAGTGTGTGTGTGTGTTTGTGTGTGTGTGTGTGTGTGTGTGTGTGTGTGTGTGTGTGTGTGTGTGTATAAAGAAGTTAATTTAATATATTTATCACAGTTAATACCTATATTTTAAAACGTAAGAAAAAAGACTTAAACTCTCCGAACCATTGTTTTATATAGGCTTTGAAATCAATAAAGGTCGCGAGGGTCCCTATAATCTCTATTGAAAAAATGTTACCTTCAAGACTACTGGACGCTCTGAAAATAGTCTTTCTAATTTTGATATAACTTCTTGTCAAATGTTATATTTATTGTTTCTATTAAAAATCAATAAAAGAGAAGAATAAAAAAGAACAGGAAAAAAGATTTATCGTTGGAAATCTTAGATTTTTGTACCGGATGAATTATTTGTGTCATAGCGTTTTAAACCAGTATTTCCGATAGGACATGAAAGCATCAGAAATCCCTCCTCCTGCTGGCGCGCGGCGATGCGGCTGCGCGTTGCGGCAGAGACGTTGCTGTGGTTGAAAGTTTCTGTCCCCAGAATAACGCTTTAGGTTTTGTCGAAGCTAGTTATCGGTCGAAAATGTTGCACCTCGTGGGAGACAGGCTGTCTCGAAATTTTTACTGATGACATTGAAAAGGAGCAGCGTGACCATGGCCGTCGCAGTTGCTAGCACCGCCGAGCTGCCCTGCCCGGGGTCTGGGGTCAGTCTGTATCGAAGAAGCAGAAAGGAGTTTGTGCCTTTGGAGTCGACGTACTAGCCTAACGGCGACTATAATACCAAATCGACAGGGGAGACTGTTTACCGCGATGCCCCCTCTTTAACGACAGGATACTAATTCTCATATCGGATCGGATTTAGCGGTCACCTCCAACATGTCTGATCAAAACTACTACTGGACCGTGCTGCCGAGCTACAAAACTAGTTTTGTGACCGGGGCCATGATGAAAAGATCGAAAAGGTAACAAAACCTAAAGCCTGTTTCTAACTAGAAAATTATCCTTGAAAATGGAGACGAATGTTAATTAGCCTCGACCAAACTGCTGCAAAACGTCTGGGGGGGGGTTGTATGTTTGTCATCGGCTGTGCCGTTCAGTCTCTGAGAAACAGCAATTTGTTGAACGTCGTAATTTCGAGCTATTTGATTCAAGGCGCTTAATGGCAACCTCCACACTGTCTGCTGATATAGCCGCTTCACAGCTCAGACATCTGATCCCTCCGGAGGGTCTGTGATAGCCCCTCAGCATTGCACTGTATGTGTCGGTTACATCCGCCCTAGTTTTTGTTTCCGACAGAGAAACGTGGCCATTGTAGACTGTTGTGTGTATGTGTGCGGGCAGGCTGCATTGTCTGCTGCCAGCTGTCGCATAAAGCGACACCAGGGCCCACTGCTGATCGGTGCACTGATGCGGTTAGTGGGACAGTAGTGTTGTAAACGTGCTTTCATCAATCAGATAAATCCAGTCAGCTCTTAAGGTGTCTGATAGCCCTTAATGCACTCAATATGTCTTTGGCAGTCAGTGAGTTCATAGTGATCTTAAATTGTCGCGTCTCTACCTCTCACCTCTTTGTCATAATCTGAACACATAATTGTTGGTTTGCTGGCACAATTTGCCTTCGTTACAGTGGTGTAAACCGCAAGAGCTGCACTTTATATTGCAGGATTTTAAAATGTAAATGTACTGCTATTGAGTGAAGCTTCAGAAGAAGAAGCCATTAGCACGCTGAAACATAGGCTATCTGTGGAATGTCAAACTATCCACTCTTTCCATGTAGTTGGAGGGTCATGCATCAATCAGTGATGTGGCCGATCCACCACAGTGAGCTGATGAAATTGGCTTCAGTTAACAAATGCAGCAGACATAGTTAACACGCAGGACTGTTTCAGTGGCCTACATTCATCATGTTTCATGTCTTCCTGCAAGATCCATACAAACCATTATTGTTAGTCCCAAATATCAGTCGTCTTATGACTGCTAGCTGTTGATGAAGCGCTCACGTGGTGTGCCAGTGTGATACAGTGGTGCTCTCATATCTTTCGTCACAGGTTCTGGAGTGTTTTTGCTGATATTTATTTTTTTTTAACAGGAGCAAAAAGCGAACCTTCAGTGTTTCTGTGGTTGGAGGTGTACTGTATACACTTTGAAGCCCAACTCTTGGCATACGTTGACCCTCTCATCCTTCTGTTTCTGTGGCACTTTGAGTCTTTTTGGGTTGAGGGGCCATATAGTTTGTGAATCTGCCTTTGCACCGACCCAGAAATGTCAGGCTTTGTTGTCGTCTCAGCCCCTCAATTATTTTAGGTCACTGCCAGAAGGAAAGGGAGACAGGATCTACTTTACCGACATGAAACATTGAGCATTGAGATCACAAAGGGGGGGGGGACAAAGAAAACTGAAAAGAAGCCATAACTGTAATCTTAATGAAAACATGGAGTTAACACCTGCGTGCAGAAACCTGCAGGCACCAAATACAAACATACAGGAAATGGACAAGATAACACTGGTACTCTAAAGTAATGTTATACTTGGACTGGTAAGCCAAAAAGGCATTAGGTTGTTTGCTTTACTCCAAAAGCTGCATCAAAAGAGCATTTTAAACTCTACAAATATATGCAAATTAGAAGAAAACCAACCCAATGAGCAGGAACACTGTTTGTAAATTGAAACCAAAAAACCGATCAGGACAAACAACACAGACCAGCTTCAAAAATACCAGCAGAAGTGAAACAACACTTCACAGCTCACAAAGACCGAAGTACAAACATGTGGACGGTGTGTCATGGCCTGCTCAATTATATCAGGGGTCACTTGGACCATTTTATTTATTTCCATCATGATAAAACAGCTTTCCAAAGTTCTTATTGTCTAATCAGGCTCTGCCAGTGGTACTGATAAGTAATATATTTCCCTTATCTCACATGACAATACTCTCAGACGTCATTGGATCGTACTACACTGCTCAATCCAGACTTCACATTATTTACTGATTAGAAGTGGCTAAAAGAAAAACAAAAAGTTTAATTCCTCTAAATATTAGAGCAGGTAATGTGTAGTTAGCGCTGATGCATAAGAAAGAAGTTGCACTCAAGTTGGTTTGTTTATATATTTACATGCAAACATGTTTGTAGTCATGCATGCATGTGTATGTTTGTATGTATATACATAATTACAGTGGCATTACTATTGTCAGCACATCAAAAAAATATGAATTCAGAGGCTGATCGAGTTTGATTTTTTTTTTTTTTTCCACAGATTGATAAACAAAGTGTGCTTGGATCATGTTTGTTACAACACTGCATAAAACAGATGATCACTCTCTTCTGTTTGCTGTTTTCCACTCACAGTTCCCGTAACAACAAGAGAAGGAGTTTGGCGGTCGGGACCCCATCGCCCACGCTGTCACGACCGCTTTCACCTCTCCCACTCGCCACAGGTACTTGTGTTTCGGTTTTACCCGTTTGTCTGCTCGCCTCAGTGCAGGGTTGATTGGATTGGCTCATCAGAATTCCTGCATTTAGCCACCGCTGATTGCGTGTGAAGCAGAGAAGTTACAGAGAGTGGAATGTTGAGGAGAGCACAGGATTGCCTGTCTCATGTAGGATCATCAGTCTCAAGTTTGTTTTGATGCTGTATGTCGTGAAGCAATTGCTAGTTTACCTCTGGTGCTTTGTTTTATTTCCTTCTTTCTCATAATGTGCCCACAGTAGAGTGCAAAAGCCATACAATGCTTTTCCTTGTGATCATTTTTAATGTAATCCCCTCTAGGCTTCCTCATCATTTGATCTCTCCACTTAAAAAGTGTCATTCCGTGTATCCCCCTTTTTGTGACTTGTCCTCAGGGACAGTGGAAGTCCTTTAATGACCTTTTTAGCAGTATGCAATATGGTGTGATTGTACCAAATACCCCCTGCTGTCTGTTGACACAATCCTTCTTTGATTAGGACAGGACAGGAAGGGCCCTAGATAACTTTGTGTGTATGCATCACTGTTATTAAAAGATTTGATTGTTTCAGTTTGAACTTGTAAAGGAAAACCATCTGCAAAGTTGACCGTTGCACACTGATAGTGTAAAACATTAGGAAGCCAGTCCAGTTATTCTGCATTTAGTAATATGCTTAGATTCCTTCAGCTTCCTCTCAATTTTCAAAAATTTTGTTTTGTTTTGTTTTCTCAGCTGGTAGCAGTCCTTCAGAAAGCCCCAGAAATGTCTCTGCTAGCTCTTCTGCCAATTTCCAGTTTGCCCGCAGGTAAGAATTAAATGAAATGCTTTTTAATATAGTCTTGGTTTAAACCAGGCACATTATTGCAGTAGTTTCTTTTCCGTAATAATATCAAGTGGAAAATGACTAAAACAGACATATTGCAATGAAAAGTACTTTAATGGAGTGAAATGGCAGCAAATTAGATAAAAAAAAAAAAAAAGAGATATGTAGTCAGTGGAAGTTTATTTTTATTCTTGGCCCGCTTTGACTAAAAATGAAATCAGAAAAAATAACCAAGGGATCTTTGGTTCGGTGGAAACTGTGTGCACGCAAACTGAACATGCACTGGCTTGTTCCCTTTGCCCCTCAAATCGAGGCAGTGGAGAACCATGTCTGACCAGCTGAAAGCCCCCAGGGTCACTCACTTACTGGACGTGGGTCTTGGCATTTCTCAACCCAATTAAGGAGGCGAGTTGGTGCGCGCACTCATTACTCAGGGCTGCTGTGATTATGGAAGAAAACTGCAGAGCTTGCCTTCTCATCACGCGTGCCGTTTATAGACTCGCTGGGATTTAGAGGAACATTAGCTGCAACCAGCTTCCTCAGTCAGCAGCGGAAAATAGTGTGGTAGCCTGTCTCTAAGAAGACTTTAGTAAGGAGCAGCAACATGTATACTTGAATGTAGGATTTTCAAGAACACTGTAGTTTAAATGTTTGTGATGACCGACTGTCCCAAATGTCATGAGTTAAGCTGCAGTGCAGTATGCCATATTGCACCATAGAGCTCAGGGATGCAGAGGGGAAGTCTTCTTAGAGGACTGCCTTGTGCAGCTCATCTAAATTTATTGACATTTTTAAGCTGCCAGAGTGTAGACAGATGCTGTGACTGCACTTTTGACAGCTCCACTGGGTTTATTTGTTATTCACAAAAGCTTCGTAGCTCTGCTTTTGGTGCAGTTATTTTTTCATGTGAACGTGGAGTACCCTTGAAGAGTAAGGACGACCAGTGCTCTGGTCCACTCTGATTTATTTATTTTGTTCCTTTCACAACTAAGCCATTGATTCCAGTATTGATTTGAAACCTTTGCCTTTATTAGTGGCTTCTTACAGCAACATGATACAACATGTTGTACATATCAGATAGGGATAGATAAGAAACCATACATGTAACACAGCTCACTAACCCTCAGATCCCTTCATTTTCACTGTCACCTCTAATTTAGCTACATGTCCCCAAGAGCTGGTTTCTCAGAGAAACTGCATTCGACCATCTTTTGTTGCCACAGATTGACTCCGTGAAGGAAACTGGGCCACTTCCTCAGAGTGTATTGGATGGAAAACTATTGGGACAGTGGAGATTTATTTATTTATTTATTTGGTAGAGAAAGGTTTAGGTTTTCTGCAGTGTTAATGAGTGCATTGTGTGTCTGTGTGCATAGTGAGAAACTGTCTGTAGGCCTCAATGCTGCAGTATGATAGCAGCTTGGCAGGTGTTCAGAAACAGCAAACAGCCACTGGCGGGGAGTTCTGTCAGACTAACAGGACTGTGACTTTGACAGGCAGACTTAATCTGTCACTGTCATTAAACAGTGTTTATTTTCTCTCTCACTTCATGCCTCCATTCGCCCCTTCTTTCTATCTGCATCTCTCGCCTCCATTCCCTTTTTTTGCATCTGCGTAGTCAACTGGCCCGGACTGAAAGGTAAGAAAATAACTAATTGCTGTTTCTTCTTCTTGCAAAGACTCAAACATCAAATGTTGTCTGTTGGCCTTTTTAGGCTTTGAAGATTGGAATGAGTCAACAGGATGTAAAGGTTTTCATATGAGCCTCCACTGAGCAGCTTGTTATTTATGTGTGCTTGTTTGTGTGTGTGTGTGTTTTTTAGTAGGGCAGACGGGCGAAGGTGGTCGGTGGCATCTGTTCCCTCCTCTGGATACTGCACAAACGCACCAAGTTCATCAGTATCTGTAAGCGGAGAAGTATCTCTTACTGTCTGTCACCTCTTTCCATCATCACCCATTCAACCTCTCTCTAAACCACTACCTTGGGGGCATTTAGTTCTCCACTTTACAGGACTGTGGTGTCTTGTAAACTTCCGATGCTGACTAACTGAGCTGTAAAGCCCATCAGCTTACAAAGTGTCATAAATCTGCCTATAAATGATTGTTGATTTTACAGTAGCTCAGGGATGTCAAACTCATTTTACATCGTGACCTACATACACATCTAAAGCTGGCCGGACCAGTGAAGCTCCCCATTCTGCTAATATGGGGAGTTAAAGTTGGGAGGTTAACCTACATATTTAATCTCTGAATATAAAAAAGGGGGCGATTTCAACTGTATGTCTCATTTTCTACATGATAACAAAATGCTAGTACATGAAAGAAATGTGGTGGAATGACTCTTGGACCTAAATTGTAAGAAACAAATATTAAGTTTACATATAGTCTAAAATTACAGCGAAAAAACTGTCCAGGTTATCCTGTGATTATAAAACAAAGATTTTATCAATTCACAAAAAATGTGGACCCATTGTTGAAAAAAAGAAAAAAGAAATCTCTGTAGTAAATAGTGGAAAAACAAACAAAACAGGAAAATATTTGACATGTAATTGTTTGTCTGTTACTTAATTACTTTGGTGTGGTATGAATGGCCACAGGGTAGGTCTTTTGTTAGCTAAAGCTTTAAAACTTGTGCAAATAAAGTTTTAAAATTTATGCAATCCTTCACATTTTCCAAAGCCATCCTGTGGATTTGCTGATCCAATTCTACCCCCCCCCCCCCTTTTGTAGAACACCACCAAAAATTGTCGATGTTATGAAAAAGAATGGTCAACACTGTAAACATAGACTCTGTGCACATAACCCTTTTAAAAGTTATAAAATGCTCGATTGTCGACATGGCAGAAGTCTTCGAAAAATAACTTGCATTAATAAAAAAAAAAGTGTATGAATAATAAAATTTGTGTAACTGCCAAAATGTTTGGCTAGGTCTGTAAAGATTTGCTCATCACTCTGTAGCTGACAGCTGGTCGCTGGACACTGCAGGCTTTGGTTATGAAGATAACGTCCTCTCCTTTTGCGTCAGTGTCCTCTCTCCCACTGAATGGCACTTCAATAGTTTGTTTCAGAGTTGAGTAGTTTAAGTCTGTGGGACAGTCTGCTAACTGTCCTACTTTTGTCTTCTCCTTTATTAGCAAGGCGTCGCCACACAGCAGGTATCTCGCATGTTTGATTGGAGTTTTTATCCTGAGGCAACCCCACAGGGAACTTTTCACAGATCTTTCACGTGAAAAGCAAAACAATCTGTTCCACTGAACCAATCTTACCACTGCTACCTGTAATTTTTACCTTTTTTAAAATTGGTATTTTGTGGTTACTGGTCACCAAATCAGTCGTAGTCTCTCGTGAACACCAAATGAAAGCAGTAATTAGCCAAAAATATGAATTTTAATAGAATTGGCTTGTGTTATTTATTGGTTAGGTTTAGCCTATTGCACATACCGTACAAGGAAGGAATACTAGAACAAAGCTTCCACAGTGGTTGTGAAATATTTTAGAAGTAGCATCAGCATTACATAGCTCGTCAGAGTTACTTCACTGTATCTTGTTCATAGAAAAGGAATGTTTACTGTGTTTTAGCATTAAAAAAAAATCTTACTGACTCACAGTTTAGAATTTGAACTTCACTTTAAACTTACCAGGTCACTCGCCATAAACAGTAGTAGAGAAAAGTTTTGTGGTTTTAGTCTTTGGTTGTTTTGGGTTTTTTGCCATTTCCTCTGTGACAGCTTGTCTTTCTCAGATTGAGTTGCAGTCGACATAAATCCAGACTAACTGCAACCTCCTTGGCAAGGAAGCAGACTGCCAACTTTTTACAACTAGCTTTTAAGTCTACGGGGGGTTTGGATGATTGTTTTCGTTACATCTACAGAGCATTCTTGTCGCTTCAGCGTTATTATTGCTACAAATTTATGTGACATTTTTGATTATAATTAGTTTTACTGATACAGTAAAGTGGTTGGAAAACTTCACACTGAGAGCTTCGGGCACCGGTTGGTTTATAAAGCAGCTGTCTGGAGATGGATCCTGGTATCCTTTTTAATGACTCAGGCAGCCATAACAGGATACGTCCAAGGATGATGAATCCCTCCATCATCGACCATGTGTCATATTTTCCACCTTGGAGAGGATATTAGAATTAGTCCTCAGATGCCTTTTTCCCCCAAGTTTTCCTAGAATTATTGAAACAGTATTAAATGTGGTAAAAAGTAAATTTTGTTGTCATTGTTTTGTTTGTTGTTTTGTCAAAAGGCATAAAAGTTTTCTCATAATGGTATATTTCTCTACCTCCTATTCAACAACAACAACAACAAAAAAAACTTGGGGAAAGGGGAAACCAAAACACAAGAGGTTGTGTGAATTATTTACCATGTGTCCATCATTAAATGAATGACATCACACGAGACTAACTGAGTTGATCTGAGCGTGTCCTCTTTTGACTGAGGGGAAAGTACGGGAATAATAAAGCTTATCATTACAATAATACCGGTCCTGTTGAAATTTGCCGTTTCTTTTTCCTGGATGACATCACAAACGAGCAGGGGCTGTACCACATCATTTCCCTACTCAGCTTTCCCTTTCAGGAATACTGCAAGCACGCTTTGTTGTTTGCCGATGTCTTCTATGGTGATTATTAGGATTTTATCTCGAAAGCCATCGCTGAACCTGCAGTTGGCTCAAATGGAAAACAATACCCAGCTCCTGCGTCTCTGCTGAAATTCTGTATGGCCAACCACATGGCTTTGAGACGGTGAAGTCAGCCCTCCCTGTACAATGCCCCTTTCAGGCCTGCTGTCAGTGAGGTCTTTATGCAGCTCTTAGTCGATTCTGACAAGTCTCTAGTTTCCTGCTCAGCGTAGCCCCTTCACCCCCACCCCCACCTTCCTATCACTGCTCTGTCACGTCCTTGCTCTGTTGCTTTCTTTTCTTACTTCTTTTTTTTTTTTTCTTTCTTTTAGTGTCTCTCACTGTCTCGCTCTGCTTTTCTTTCTCGTTGGCTCTTCTGTTTTTCCTCTGGCCAATGAGCCACTCTTCTCTCTGCTCTTCCTGGGATACACAAGATCCTAGCCAAATGGGAGTTCTCATAAATTCCAGGCAGCGTGTCACACATCCTGACTTGGAAAGGAAAAAAAACAAAGCAAAACATTCACACATGCTGCCTGTCTCCATGTGTGCTGCGTGAAAAGGGCGAAATCCTACTGAAAAATGCTTTGGGGAATCTATAAAGTTCACTGAGTCTTTCTTTTCATGTAGGAAGGGATTCATGATGTTTTTTACATCACAAATCAACTCTCTGCATGTCCATATAAGGTGGTGCATCTAATTAAGATCTGCAGTGTAACATGAAAGTCTTTAAGACTTCGGTATTAACAGGATAAAGAGTGAGTCGGAGAGAGCAGACGTGTGAGTCTTACCAGAGGAAGCCTTTTAACACAGGATGTTATATAATCAAAGCACAGCCCCGCCTACATATGAATATTTAAATAAAACTGGATAAAAGTGGTAGTGGCAGTGGTTGATTGCTTGTTTTGTTTTTTATTTCGTTAATTTAAAAAAGAATCAATAAATGCAACTTAACCATTGACCCTACTTCCCTGGGTTTTTTTTTTTTCTCTTCTCCACTTTTCCCTCCCAGTCCTCTTCTTCACAGGAGTTGTTGCACCAGTTGCCCTTTCAGCCCACGCAAGAGGATCTTCACTTCCTCTTCAAACATTTTCCGAGCCCAGAAAGTGTGGCAGATGAAGAAGGAGCCCACCCCATGCCCCCTGTCAGGGTCCGCTCACGCAGTCTCAGGTAACTTTCCTATACTATATGCTGATGCAGCATATAGACTGTCTCTGTTACACAAACATTTCTGTCATACTTCACTGGGCCGTTTGTTTTGAAAGGGTGGAACCGAAATCCCCCCAACTGGCTTCAGTCTCGTAGATTTAATTATGTGCTGCAGTAGCAGTTGTATACAGCAGCTCACCACACACACCTCTTAAGCACAAAGATAAAACTGTTGTGTTATTAAAGGCTTATTATACTAACTGTACATTCTATATACCCTTACATATCAATTCATTAGATACACTTTAATAGTACTTCATTGGACCCTCTTTGCCTTCACAACTGCCTTAAAATTTTCATGGTTTAGTGTCAACAAGGTGCTGGAAACATTGCTCAGAATTTGGTCCATATTGACATGACAGCATCACTCCGTTTCTGCACAATTGTCTGCTGTGCGTCCATGATACAAAGCTCCATTGGGTTGAGATTAGGGATGGGTACCGATATCCGGTGCCATTATGGCGGTTCTGACATAAACGGTAGTAACCAGACCGAAAAGCAGCGCACATTTTGGTGCTTTATTTCTGTGCTTTTTTTTTTCTTTTTCTTTTTTCCTGAGATGTCATACACTTTGGATTCTAGCCAATCATTTTAGCTTTCCAAGGATAGTAGGCGGGCCCAGGTACGTACGCTCTTTTAGAGCAGAGCTACAGATTAAAAATGCCCAAGGCGAAGCGGTCAAAAGTTTGGCTGTACTTCACAGCAAAAGATGCAAACTCGGCAGCCTGCAACAAGTGCTTTAAGGTGATACTCTGCAAAGGAGGTGACACTTCGAATCTGATGAAACACCTGGCGACGCATAGCGTTTTTTAAAAGCCGAGAAATGCACCGTATTTGATAGCTTGCTGCAAGACTTCACAACAAGCCATCTGCTGCGGGTGTGGCAAATCTCCATTAGCGAGTTAGCGCGGATCGCCCCATGCGTGGTGCTTATCATTTTGCAGAAAAAAAGAGACTGCTAAAAATAAAAACATAAGAGGTTTTTGGACAAAGTTTGTGTTCTCTATTCTTTAAGCACCGTTTAAGCACCGGCACCGTTTCAAAAGTACAGATTTGGCACCGGTATCAGATAAAACCTGAACGATACCCATCCCTAGTTGAGATTTGGTGATTATAGAGGCCATTTGAATACAGTGAGCTCTTTATCATGTTCGCACCAGAAATCAGAACTCATCAGACCAGGCATAATTTTTCATCGGCTGATGTTGAGCTTATTTGAATTGTAGCTTTAGTTTCCTGATCTTAGTTGAAAAGAGTGCCACTTGTTGTGGTCTTGTGCTGCTAAATTGTAGTTTCAAATCAAGGTTTCTCTTCACTGGTGTGATCATATGTGCCATATTTAAACTGAACTGTGCTCTAAATTTTCCCTTAAAAAAAAAAAAGTGTGTGTGTGTTTTTTTATTTTTTATTTTTTATTTTTTATTTTTTTATTAAATATGCACATTTTTTCACAACAGAAAGAGAAGATCTGCTAACGGGGTATAAAATGCAAACCTCAAACTTGTAACTAGCGTGGCTAACATGCTACCCGTTCCTGCTGCTTTACTACATACTCACCGAGTAATCAAAGCTTATAGTAAATTAAATAACTTTACCTGTTAAACAGTTAAACAGCAAATGTGGGATAGACTGTGCTAAGGTTTAAGCTCACGAAGCTTGCCACCTTAAGTAGTTGTAGTTGCTCTTTTTAGAACATTGTAAAGTTGTATGTGAATGAGCACTGCCCTGTTTGGTGAGGCTGCCACTCCAGCCCAGTCTAACAAAAGTAGGCTTAATGGTTTTTCAGGAGATATTTCGCACATGATTATAAAAAGATAAATTAAATACTGTCTGGAAAGAATATGTTGGGATAATTATTTAATGTGGCTCTGGAAAAACCCTCTGTGCCATTTGTGCGTGATCCCCTGGAATAGAATAAAACCTTTTCCTCATCACTTGGCATTGCTGGACTCATCCCTCTGAATAGCTGCAATGGCAGGCTGTTTTGAGGTTGCTGTAGAGTTTTTATGACAGGCTGGGGAGGATTTTGGCAGCCTGTTGATGTGGTTGCTTTTTTGGTGACGTGTCCAGGCCTGTGCCACATGCAGTAATTCGCACTGCATGTGTACACTAATACTCTATAAGTACATCTGGGTAACTCTAGCAATTACACCGGAGAGAAATCTCCCCCTTGGGTTTTACCTGACCTTTGCATAGTTGTTAATGATGCATCTAAATCAACAGCAGCTGATTGACATGTGTCGCCGTTGTTCTAAATTTGCTCTACAAGTTGCGTAAAAGGATTTCTTGCAGCCTCAAAATAGTTCCGAGTGGTCTAAGCAGTTGCCATTACCCTGAAATAAATTCATACCGCGTGTGCAACTGTTGTGGTTACCCAGAACGAGTTAAGTTCATGTCGCATATTGACATTATTGTCATTTTTAGTATGCAACGTAGTGTAAGGGAGCACCCAGGACTGTTATTTTTAACATTTGTGCTGACAGTACATTGATTTGGAACTTGTAAGGAGGGTTTAATAAGACCCCTGCGTGTAACCGAAACCCTCTGGGTGCAACACGTGTGGTCGTGGATGGTGCACATGAGAGCCTGATCTGAATTGTGTCAAACACGCTGTTTGTATGACCTAGAATGTTAGTCAACACTTTAATTGTTAATGTGGTCATAAAATGTTATAGCTTGTTGTGTGTATGGCTGTTCAGTAAAGATATAAATGTTGATTTCATCAGTTCAGTTTGCCACTTAGTTCAGTTGTTTTTCATTTTATTTTAGTTTGGTCTCCATTATTTGTTAATGGCATTTGTGCAAAAAAAAAATTGACATTTGTAATATTTTTATCTGGTTTTTGTTTTTTTCTCCTTTGTCTTCTTTCTGTGAAGCCCTGGACGGACCTGTGGGGTGTTTGACAATGAGATTGTCATGATGAATCACGTCTATAAAGAACGTTTCCCTAAGGTAGCTCCCTTTCTGTGTGAAAGTCTCATAATCAAAGTTAAAATCTTCAACTGCTCACTAAATGGATTAGAAATGTATGCAGTACTGGTTTAAACGAAGGCTTTCATTTTTGTTTCCCAGGCGACGGCCCAGATGGAGGGTCGGCTGCTCGACATCATTGCAGAGTGTTCCCCGGACACCGCTCTGCCCCTGGCTGATGGTGTGCTTGGATTCATTCAGCACCAGCTGGTGGAGCTCGCCAGAGACTGTCTGGACAAGTCCCAGAATGGCCTGGTGACCTCCAGGTACTTCATGGAGCTGCAGGAGAAATTGGAGAAGCTGTTGCATGAGGTGGGTGTCTCTCATCTTTAGTAAATGATTTTTCATCTTTTTCATACAGAGAATTTTTTTCTCTTCTTTTCTTTTTCAAACAGTCAGGGAGTGTTGGTTCTTTCTAAGATGTTTCTAGCTGGTGTTATTGTTGGTAGCTCAGGTTGCCCTCTGGGACATTGCATGCTGTACTATAGCAGCACTGAGGACACTGAACATTGAAATGAAAAGGCCCATTTCCTCTGTTAATATTCTGCTGATTCCACTCCATCCGTCAATAATGTTCTGTATTTTGTGTTATTACATAGGGGTGTGCAGTGGTCAAGTGTTCAGTTTTGTAATGATTGTGTATTCTACAGCAAAACAGTGGTTTAAATGATTATTTTGTCATATAATAATTTCTTTAATTTATATATTCTTTGTGGCCACAGAAATTGTTTTGACCCTTCTCCACATGCTAAAATGCATATGTTGAGTTGCTTGCTAGTGTTGCTTTTTCATAAAGGTGTTTACAATTTTTTTTAGAGTGGATTTTTCTGTGTTTAGCAGGGCAAGAGTTTGTTTTAAACTGACTGCTGAATAATCGCTCCTCTGACTGTTTCACCACCTCTATCATACACTTTCTGAACCTGCTGTTTGATCAAAGCGCTGTTGGATTTAGATAAGCAAGAATGAGTGTTAAAAAGTCAAATGTTTTTCCATTATTTATAAGCCTGGCAGAGCATGTAGTGAGTATTGATTCAACATGTTGAAATACCAGCCCTTGAGCCCTTGAATCACCACCAGACAATGTAAGGGGATGAAATGGATGCTAAAAATATCACCCGACAAGTGCAGACAGCTTCTTTGGATGAGTTGTGGTGGCTCATGGCTTGTGTCAAATGGATTAGGTCACTATAATAATCCATCACTATTTGTTCTGTTCAGGCGTATGAGCGCTCAGAGAGCGAGGAGGTGACCATCATCACCAAACTGGTCAAGAAGATTCTCATCATCATCTCCAGGCCTGCCAGGCTGTTGGAGTGTCTGGTAAGACTCAATGACAGACGCAGTAATAATCACAGCTTTACGAGTGACGTAATAACACTATGTCCATCAGCTTAGATGCATGCGTGAAAGTTGACTCATACATGATGTTGACATCTTGTAGTAGCGATTAGTTTGTGCAGTAATAATAACCCAGCTTACTGTTTACTAAGCCAAGTTCACCTTGCTAGCCTGGGTCTGTTGTTCGTAAGGTGCCAGTGATGCTCCAGTTTTCCAGGCCAGAAAAAAAGCCCAGATTGGAGCAGAAACATTTTTCTGTCATTTTTCAGCATTTTTAATTGTATTACAATGTTTGATCCATCGTTTCCCGATGTAATAGTTGAAGCTTTTCTACATATTATGTCAACAAAGTAATGTATATTTGAGTGAAACCTGAACTGTCTTTCCTTTATTTTTTATATTTTGAATCCAGGAGTTTGATCCAGAGGCGTTTTACCAACGTTTGGAGGCTGCAGAGGGTCAAGCCAAAGTAGGACAAGGCATCAAAACTGATATTCCCAGATACATAATCAGCCAGTTGGGCCTTACCAGAGACCCCCTGGAAGGTGCAGATTTAAAAAAATATATATATATTTCTATCTCATTATTGCTTACTTCAGATAAATTTGAAAACCCTAATGCAGTTAGCTTAAATAAATCATTGTGAACTAATCTCGTAAGATACAGTGACAGTTTTGTGATTTTTAACTTTGATTCGCACTGGCGTTTAATAAAGTTGGATCTGTTTTGTCTGCTGCCGTTACAGAGATGGTTCATTTGGAGCATACTAGCCCGATTCACAGATCAGCGAGCAGAGAGTCTGATGACACTGGAGAGGCAACATCTGCACAGGTATAAGCTTACATTAAACGGTTACCAAATGCATACAGTGAACCCTAAAGTGACCCAGGAAGAACAGATGGCGCTCATGTCTCACGTATTTTAAAAATATTCCACATCCTTTAGATTAGCTTTATTTGCTTTAAGATTCTCTTACTAGTTTTTAAGTCACCGAGTGGCAACCTTTGTTGATACGGTGTTGATTTCTTAGGTTTTTTTTTTTTCCATATCTGTCACACATAAATGATCATCAAAGAAATTTTATTACTAAACACTTCTAAACCTACCTAACCTTCTGTGAAAAAGTAATTGCCTCCTTAAATAACAAATTAACCGATTAACCACATTTTTTTTAAAAACTGAATTTCATTTCACAAGCTACATTCAGGCCTTGTTACGACCAGACCTGTTGAATCAAAAAATCACTTAAATAGAAGCTGTCCATCAAAATGAGACGGGCTAAAAGATCTGAAAAAGTAGCACATCGTGTCACGATTTAAAGAAACAGTCGAAGGGAATAAAAGTCACTGACATCTGCTAGTTTGGAAAGTTTGCCAAAGTGAACCACAGTGTGAGCCATTATCCACAATGGAGAAAACTTGGAACAATGGTGAACGTTCCCAGGAGTGACCTGCATTGAGGACAAAAAAAACTAGAACATCATCTAAAGACATCCAATCCTCAGTTGCCTCAGTTAAGGTCAGAGGTTATGATTCAACAATAATGAAGAGATTCTACCAGAAAATCCTGAAGGAGGATGTCTGGCCATTAGTTCATGGCGTAAACCAAAGATCACCTAGGTTATGTACCAGCACAATGATTCAAAACAAACCAGCTAGTCCACCTCCGAATGGCTCAATAACACCAAAAGAAAATAATAAATAAAGCAGATACAAAAGTGCTTTTGCACTTGTAGTGCTTGAACCATAATAAAAGCTCTCGAGTGGCTTAGTCAAAGTTTGGGCTTCAATCAGACTGAGATATTTTGGTATGACCTTTAACAGGCCGTTCATTGGATGGTTCATGCTCAAACCCTCCAGTGTGGCTGAAAGAAAAACAATTTTGCAAAGAAGAGTGGGCCAAAATTCCTCCACAACAATGTGAAAGACTCTTTGCCACTTATAGCAAACACTTGATTGCAGTTCTTGCTGCCAGGGGTGGCACAACCAGTTATTAGGTTTAGGGAGCAAGTGCTTGGTTTTTTGTTTGGGTTTTTTTTTTTTTGGGGGGGGGGTGCCTTTTTTTTTCTTTTTCCTTTTTTAATACAGAGCCAGGCAAGTTTGGATAGTTTTTTTTTCTTCTTAATGAATGAATGAATGAAATCATAATTAAGAAAATTTGGCTTGTCTTTGTTTAATATTAAAATTTGTTTGATCTGAAACATTGAAGTGTGACGCATATGTGAAAAACCTAAGAAGTTTGGAATAGGCAAATACCTTTCCACAGCACTGGATGTGTTAGCAGGTTCCCAAAATCCAAGCCTTCAGCCTTTCACTGTGTGGATTTGGTATACTCTTTGCATCATTCTTGTTGTTGTTTTTTTTGTTTTTTAAATCATTTTTCTATAGCACTTTGTGTTGCATGCATAAAAGATGCTCCAGTTGATAAAGCAGAGCTGAATTGTGTCTGTGACAGGATTAACTGTGGTGGGTGACGAACTTGACGGCTGTGGCATATGCACCAAAGAAATATTAAATGCCATTTGGCAGAGCATGCAGATTATTCTTGATTCAATGCTATTTAAGTGATAAATGGAGCTCTCGTTAACACAAAAAAAATTCTCCAAAAGTAACACAGCAGCTGTAATTTTTTTTCCTCTCCCCCTTTCTCTTTCTCTCTCGTTGGGATTTGCGTGATTCAGAGCCGTGCAGCCTGCACCCCTCCTCGTAGGAAACCACTGGAAAGCGACTTTGAGACTATAAAGCTCATTAGCAACGGCGCCTATGGGTGAGTAAGACAGACTTCTTTGTTTGCGTTTGACTGAGTCAGTCGCACCGAGAACCACAGAGATCTAAATAAAAGTGGAAACTAAAATGTGGATGTGTTTTTGTAGTATTTTTGTGTTCAGGCTGGAATTAGTCAGGGCAGTTTCATTTCCAGTCTGAACTGATATTTACCACTATGTGACTCCCACAATTGATTTTCTTTGTATTATCTCCCTGCTTTCTTTGGTGATGATTGCTGATTATTTATTCTGTCTCTCTTTGTGTTGTCATTGCCTCTCCCCTTCCTTTTGCCTCTCTTCTCTCACACAGGGCCGTATTTCTGGTGCGCCACAAAGACACTCGTCAGCGTTTTGCTATGAAGAAGATCTACAGGCAGAATCTGATCCTTAGAAATCAAATCCAACAGGTGTTCGTAGAGCGAGACATCCTCACCTTTGCTGAAAACCCATTTGTGGTTTCCATGTTCTGTTCTTTTGAGACACGGAGGCACCTGTGCATGGTTATGGAATATGTGGAAGGTACAGTTGGCTCAGACTGTAGACACATAGAGACACATGCACACCAAGCTCTTATATATCTACCATACAAGGTACACCTTTAAGTCTAAGTCACCTGACCTGAAAGCGTTTTTCATGGTGGCCTCATTTGTGTTTTTAAGGTGGAGATTGTGCCAATCTGTTGAAGAATATCGGTGGGCCTCTGCCTGTGGACATGGCCAGGATGTATTTTGCTGAGACTGTCTTGGCTTTAGAGTACCTTCACAACTACGGCATTGTACACAGAGACCTCAAACCTGACAAGTGAGTCAGGCAAACGGATGAACAAGGAGAATATTCTTATTCCTTCCCCCCTTCCCCATATTTCTTGTGAACGCCTTAAGGCAGCGCTAAATAACTTAAAAGCTTTCATCATTTTTAAACTTGCAGTGATCTGTAGGGAGATGGAATCTTTCTGAAGATAGAGCAGAATATTTTCAAACTTTGAGTCTTTGATATTTTTTTTCTCTAAAGATGAAATTCCAGTGCTTTGAGGGCAAGCATTTGATGTAGCATGAAACGTTTCTTTGCTTACTTCCTTTGTAGTTTGCTGATCACCTCCATGGGACATATTAAACTGACAGACTTTGGACTTTCAAAGATTGGCCTAATGAACATGACAACCAACTTGTATGAAGGACACATTGAAAAGGATACTAGAGAATTCATTGACAAGCAGGTTTGTCTCTTCTCGCTTGTCTTTTTTTTTTTCATCTCCTCTGATTTTGAGCTTATCTAAAATCCACCTTTTCTCTTTAACTCTGTTTTTTTTTTTTTTTTTTAAACCTGTCTACAGGTGTGTGGTACTCCAGAATATATCGCTCCAGAGGTGATCCTGAGGCAGGGCTATGGGAAGCCTGTGGACTGGTGGGCCATGGGGATCATCCTTTATGAGTTCCTAGTGGGCTGTGTGCCTTTCTTTGGAGACACACCAGAGCAGCTCTTTGGTCAAGTGGTTAATGGTAGGAAATCTTTCAATTGAACTCATAGTTAGTTATTTTTATACACGTAAATCCAATCCATTTGTCATCCTCTCGCTCAAAATTCTGCAATAGATCTCTGTATTTTGGCACATCAGTCCCCTGGGCTTTGTAGATACCTTTAATTCCCTTCGTTGCATTCTCTGCTGTGTTCAGATGATATTATCTGGCCGGATGGTGAGGATGCCCTGCCAGCTGATGCTCAGGACCTTATCACCAGACTTTTGAGGCAGAACCCTCTGGAGCGCCTGGGAACAGGTTGGTGACAGCATGATTGCTGATGGATGAAAAACCTTCTCTGGGCCTCGGGACAGTGTGACTCTGAGGTGGCCAGAAAAAGGCAAAAACATGCTTTTTGTGACAGATGTGTCACTGGGTGTCTTACCAGGAGGTCATAGTCTGCACAAGGCCTCATGTGGAGGAATTTAATTTTAAAAATTTAAATAAAGTTGGCACAGGAATAAGGAAGGATTTGAGGTCTTCTGTGTGTTTATTTGGCAGATTATTCATTAATAGAATTTTACATTAACCAGGCTTGATAAAATTGTTTCCCATAGAGACAGAGAGGTCGACTAGTTCACAGTAATCAATAAGCTCTCTGGAGCTTTCTGACTTGAATGTTTTAGACTTCAAATTTCCACTGTTTTGACTTCTTTACACTTTACACTTTGTTTGTGTTTAGGTCACTGTATGGGTTAGGACCTCTTTACTTTTCAGGCCTTTTAATTATGCACACTTTCAAAAGATCATTAAGGTCAGCTGACCAGATGCTTTTGGTTGTACCGGGAAGCTGGTTAAACCACAGGTCAGGCCTTTGCTGTAACTGCAGGTAAACTTTGAAGCAGTCCGTTACACTTAAGTTATTTGAAAACTCATTTTTACTCTTGACATTTAAACCTGACTGAGACTTGAAATTTAATGTCTTATTGCATCCTATGTTGAACAGCACTACAGAACTAAATGCTTGTTTTTAAATTTTCTTATTAATTAACTTGAATTTATAGAAAATAGCAGCAAACTAGTTTTACAATAAGCATAAAGCCAGAGACCAGGAGAATGGAATGAAATTCAGTTAAGTTTTATTTATATAGCACCAAATCATGGCAACAGATGCCTCAAGGCGCCTCAGTGCAACAAAGAGTCTGGCTGGGGATCAGACAAGCTCAGACTCAAGTCTGGGGACCTCGATGCCCATATTTGAGTTTAATAACTTCTTTCTCCAGGTGGGGCCACTGAGGTAAAGATGCACAATTTCTTCCTTGGCCTGGACTGGAATGGTCTCCTGAGGCAGAAAGCTGAATTCATCCCACAGCTAGAGAGCGAGGACGACACCAGCTACTTTGACAGTATGTGGATTTACTGACTGTGGGCCTTTTATGAAGTAGACGCACTGCATTGTTAAAAACCTGTGAGGAGAAATTCATTTGGAAATGAGCTCTCAGAAAATGGATGCTTTCACGAGCTAAATTTGTAGCAATGCAGCATGGTGGTAGTTTTAATTTGGATAGGAAACTGTTCCCAGTTTGTGATCATTTATTGCATGCCACCATGTTTCCCTCCAGCCCGATCAGAGCGATACTGTCATCTGGGCTCAGATGACGATGAAACAAATGATGATGAATCATCTCTGGAGCTACGACAGTTCTCCTCTGTAGCCCACCGCTTCAGCAAGGTACTCGTTACTACTTATGAGTTATAATCAATATTAGTACCTGGTTCATGGAACAAAGCAAGACTTTTTGTTTTGGTGTTGTAATTTGGTTAATGAAATACCTCTGGTTGTTTGTAGGATAAAAGAAAATCCCTTCTTCTTTAATCCATGCCACCTTTTTCCTCTTAAACTCCAGGTGTACAGCAGCACAGAGCACCTGTCCACCTCCACTCCATCCAACCTGAGCCTGTCGTCATCAGACCGAAGCCACAGCGAGGAGAAGGAGGACCGATGGGAGGGCAGGGGAGTCCTTTCCCCTGGTGATGGACACAAACATTTGGCGAGTGCAGACAAGAGGGCAGATGGACACAGGGGGAGGTGAGAGCATGGAACGAGGGAGAGTGATGTCCTTATTATGAGAACAAAACTATCACAGCCCTCTCCGTATTCACAAAATATAATAGTCTCTCGTATTGGGTTGAAGCGTTTCCCATTTCAAAAGGGCAAATTTTATAGAGGTCTTTTCACGTCGTTTTGTATTAAACCAATGAGCCATTCTAAAGTTCCCCCAGTTGGATGTTTTCTTGCATGCATGTCAGATGGAGGCCTTTACATTGCCCACGGGTGTAAACACAAGTGATATATCCATTCAGCGTTTACTGAAGCCTCCCTGTGTGGGGCTGAATGGAGTGAACCATTAAACCATAAAAGAGAAACAGGATATCTAAGAAGAAAATTGATTAAAAACCACAAAATACCAAATAAGCTCATTTTGCTGCAGTTTTCGAATAAAATATTTAGGGCTGCAGCTATTGATTATTTCATTAATTTAGTAAAAGCCTTGACATAAGAACACCCGAAGCCCCCCTTTAGACTTCCCAGTGTTTACTGCTTCCATATAAAAAGGACGGCTGGAGTCAGCCTTCAGCTCATCTTCCTATTTTAATGTAGCTTTACTTCTGTAGCTTTAGAGCTGATTTTTTTGCTGTGTAAAATAAATGGTGGTGGATGAAGAGGCCTTTCTTAATGTCTGAGTTTGTTGATCAGGTGCTTCAATGAAGGACTCTCACTAGCTGTTTCCCAGTAATGGTTTTAATGGTGATTACAGGAACAGAGCTGCTGTTTTGGACACTAGAAACACTTTTGTCGTTCACTAAACCTGAGCTCAACATCTCAGTATCAACTTGTTAAACTGTGTCATCATCACTATTGTTGTTGTGTTATCAATGTTAAACACTTTTGTTAAATGTTAAATCGTTTACCACAGAGCCGTGTGCATCGAAGCAAAGAATGTGCGTCAAGCATTTTTTTATTTTTTTTATTTAAAATAATTGAATCATTCACATTACTCAGTGACTCGTTGCAGCCCTATAAGTAATGCACTTTTTAAAAAACGTAGTGGCAGTTCTTCTTGTTTTTATTGTTGAAAGACATTTATTGTGTAGTTAGGAAGGAAACTGTTGTTTACTGCCCAATTTCTAAAAGAGAAACTTAGCTAAAATCTGCATTTTTATTGGACCTGCATTTTACCTTTATCTTTCTCAGTCTCCGTCCACGTGCGTCATCCAGCTCCTCACAGTCGGAACGCAGCACCAGCCCACTGGTAATGAACAACACCCAGAGCTTTGACATCATGCCTCGAGTTGCCATCCCTGCTGATGAGGAGGGTAAGAGTATAATAAATGCAGAAACTACCTTATCTACTTTTTTTTTTTTGCTGCTGTGAAACACTAGTACTCACACATTGTACCCACTATTGTAGATGGGATGGTTTCCAACCTGCGCCGCATCCGTCTCCGGAGCAACAGCACAGGTACGAGGCCATCCTTCAGGAGGGGGGCATCTCGACGCATCGCACATCAGTTAGAGACCCCAGAGAAACCCAGGTCCCCCTCTGGAAAAGTCCCCAAGTCTGCATCAGTCTCTGGCCTTTCACTCATCATTACCCCAGGTATCTTTGCAGGATGAATGCATTATAGAAAGTGTTTGGAATTAAAAGAAAATGGTGACAAGAAACGAGTGTTCATGTATTCACAGTGCCCTCTACAGCCTAATATTGTGTAATTATTGTTAATATTGTAAAACACATTATTTATATTGAAGTCAAGATTAGAACAGTGTTTGTTTGGTTTTAATTACTGGATGCAGCATTTTAAAAACAGTAGTGCTTACACTTTATAAAGACTCAGCTGTGTTTCTTCCTGCTTCTCTTTTGCTCCTAACTAGATGACTCAGGAGGTCCTCCTACGAGCCCCAAATCTTCTTTGTCCTTATCATCCAACCCCTCGTCCAGAGACTCGTCTCCCAGCCGCGATCTGTCCGTCAATGTCAGCTGCCTCAGGCCTCCGGTGGTTATCCACAGCTCTGGGAAAAGGTTCGGGTTTGCGCTGCGAGCCATCAGAGTCTACATGGGAGACAGTGACGTCTACACCGTTCATCACATGGTCTGGGTATGTGATCTTATCTGGTACTGACTAGATTTATACTATATTGGGAATCAAAAGCATAGATGTTTAAATAACTTTATGGCCTCTTTTTCTGCGCTGGCCCTAAAAATGAGTGAAATCAGCATCACCAAGCTCAGCAACCTGCAAACACTGAGAGACTGTTTGCTAGTTTTTAGGTATGCGTAGGTATAATTTAAAACCAAATGACTGAAAATAGTTTCCAGCACATGGCAAAGAAATTGTGCCATCTGCTGGTTTCCTGTTGGAACATGTCAAACTTTTTCTTTTACTGAACTGAGGTTTTAAACAAAGCTTATGCAATTTGGTATGATTCGTTTTACATTCTCGTGATTTGACAACAGCTGCTTCACTCAACCAGAAAGCCAATAGTCAGACTCATAGAACCCCAAAAATTGACCCTCCTCACTCTTTTTAAAAAAAAAGCCTTTATAAAAGCTTCTTCATAGCCTTTCACTTTATAGGAGAACTCTGTGGTCATAATATGATGGACATGGTCAACAACAATACTCAGACAGGCTGCTGCATGTAAACGATGCTTAGTCAGTACTAAGAGGCCCAAGCAGCCAAAAAAATATTCCCCACACCATTACACCACACTGAACCGTTATTATAAGGCATGATGGATCGATGCTTTGTCAACCATCTGAACGTTGCAGCAGAAATTGAGACTCATCTCCCAACATTTTTCCAATCTTCTGTTGGCCAGTTTTGGTAAACCTGTGTGAATTGTAGCCTCAGTTTTCTGTTCAGGAACAGGAGTGGCACCCACTATGGTCTGCTTCAAGGTTCAGAGATGCTCTAATTAGTTTCATATGAGTCTGTATATACCTTAACATTCACAAACGCTTGACTCTCATCTGGTCCTGAGGTGGGGTTGAAAATTTTAATTGTGCACTCACTGTCAGAGCCCTGAAGCTGTAGGACAAGCTGCCTGATGCAATCAAGTCAGCAGACTCAGCGACCTCTCTTAAATTTCTTCAAGAAGCATACCTTTATTTATGAAACCTTTATGCTGCCGTGATACTTTGTTGCTATACATGGCATTTTTTTCACACAACAAGTTTAAACTAAGTAAACCAAAAACACTAGTTTTACTAATTGCATAGGTGAAACGCAGCAACAGCCATTTAGATGGTTGCTTTACCAGTAATTGTGAGGTTGTGTCTGTTTGGATCTAGTGTGTTGAGGAGGGCAGTCCTGCACACGAGGCAGGATTGAGGGCAGGTGACCTCATCACTCACGTCAACGGAGAGTCGGTCCAGGGTCTCGTACACACTGAGGTGGTGGAGCTTTTGCTTAAGGTATGCGGATAACGTGTTTTGTTTCGGGGGTTTTTTGTTGCTTTTTTAAAATGATCATTATAATGTATGGAAGATTAAAACTGTCAAATTAAAGAAAGAATTTAAATAGAAATTTCAATTTTTTATTTTATTTTATTTTTTTGCGACAGAGTGGCAACAAGGTGACCCTCCAAACCACTGCTCTGGAGAACACGTCTATCAAGGTTGGACCTGCTAGAAAAGCAAGCTACAAGGCCAAGATGGCCCGGCGGAGCAAAAAGAGCAAGAGGAAGGACGGACAAGACAGGTACACGGGCGAGAATGAAATCATACTGAAGAATTGGACGTTTTACTCCTGCTTGAAGCCTCATGTTAGATCTCAGATAAATAGCAGAGTTCCTATTTGCTGATTTTGCAATTATAAAGTCGGCAAATGGAAAAAAAAAAAGATTTTTTTTTTCATTCTGCAAGTCTGATTCGTGCATTAAAAACCTTAAAGCCTCCCAAAAGCTTTTTGTAAGAGAGACGGAGTGATGCTCCTAGAGAAGCTTTGATTAGCATTACAGTAACACGAGTTGGCTCCTTGTCTCAGATGTAAATGATGTAAATTTGCTTTTTTACAATTTTTTTTTTTTTTATTAATTTACTTTTGTAGCAGACGACGCAGCATCTTGAAGAAGCTGTCTAAGCATACACCGCCTCCACCCATGCAGAGCAGTCGTAGCTTCTCTTCGGGGTTCCACCAATCATCTAGCGACAGCCTCTCTGGCTCACCAACACAAAGCCTCTCTCCTGGGCCTTCAACACCTTGTCGCTCCCCAGCCCCTGACCACTCTGGAGGTGAGAGAAGAGGACGATCGTTCTTATAGTGATGTAGTTGTCTCTTTCTGGAGGAAGTGTATCCACTAAATCTAAACTCTTTTTTTTTTTTTTTGTTAGATTCAAGTTCTTCTCCTTGCTCCAGCTCTCCAAACTCGCCCGTACCGCAGGCTCGTCCCAGTTCTCTTCACGTCTTGGGTCGCTACACAAAAGCTGGTCGTTGCAAGTCCACCAGCAGCATCCCTCCTTCGCCTCTGGCCTGTATCCCACCACCCCAATCTCTTTCTCCTCAATGCTCGCCATCTAGCCTCCCAAGTCACCCCAAGTCCCTGCACAGTTTTCACGGCAAGACTTTGTCACCTCCTACAATCGCTCGTCATTCTGTGCGTCCTCGCAGTGCAGAACCGCCGCGCTCACCACTGCTCAAGAGAGTTCAGTCAGCAGAGAAACTGACTGGTGACAAGATGACTGGGGGTTACCACGGAGATAGGAAGGCTTACAGCACCCGACGTCACACTATGGAGGTGCCCTTGTCTGAGGGAGAGGGGCTGGAGGACCTAGAGGGAGACAAAGCTACAGGGTTTGTTTGCGTAGGCGAGCACGGCCGCCAGGGCCTACACATTGGAGGGCAGAGAGGCCACCAGGACACAGCCAGCGGAGGCAGCGATCACCACCGCTCTGCTGCCTTGCCACAACACCGCAGCACCAACAACCACTCAAAAGAGATGGTGGTGATGAGGAAGCTGGCTCTATCAGAGCGCAGAGACTCCTTCAAGAAACAGGAGGCGGTCCAGGAAGTGAACTTTGACGACTTGGAGGAGGCGGCTCTAAGCCCCACGCTTCCTGTCACACAGTCAAAGGCGTTCAAGGCATCCTGGATCAACTCGTCACAGTCGGAACCCAGCAGCAAGCTGGGATCACAGGGTACCACACCGCAGAAAACCAAGTCAAAAGACAAAGAAGGGCGTTAGTTGTTCAGTTCTATTTTGCAGGGATCACAGGTCAGAGAAGATGAGGCTTTGACCTGCTATCGTATTTGCATTTAAAGGCCTTGCATGTGTCCAGAAAACTGTGACCAAGTCCCACATCATCACAGAAACAAAGAAGAGTCTGCATTTCTCAGTACCACACGCATCCTCCAACACTGTTAACAGATTAATGACTGCCAAACGAAGTTTACTTCAGAGTTGCTCGATTTCTCTCTCAGTTCTCAAATCACTGTGGCGCCTCTAACGGATGTAATTGTAAATATTTGTTGTTTTAAACGAAGAAACTTATTTATGACTTTTTAATGATTATTTGTTTTTGTTTTGTTGTTTTTTTAATTTGTTTGTTTATTGTTTGTTTTTTAAGTTGCTATAAATGCCTCGGACGCTTCAGCTGTTCTAATTTTAGGAAGTGCACAGGAGAAAAGCCAGGCAACAACTTCTCAGTGTGGTCTTAGTAGGTGTGGAGGGAAAACAAAGATAATATTAGTCAATATTGCAATATTCATATGATTCTTTTTTTTATACTGGTGTGTGTGCGTGTATGTATGTATGTATGTATGTGTGTAACGGGATGTTGTTTCATATACAGACTGTAGTGCTCATCCTGCACTGTATATGCTAAAAAGTTCCATAACACGTTTTTTGCTGCCTCTCTGAAGAAATCTATCATGCGGATTGTGATCGTGACGATTCGGAGTCATTGTTTTTCGACGCAGGGCATGTACAAATCGGGACAAAAGAAAAATAACAACATTGCAACAGTTGTCAGCTAAGCTGTGGCGCCAAAGCATGGTTTAGCTTAATAATAGGTACTGTAGTTGTACATAAGAAGCCTCATGTATGCTTGGGTCTACCGCCACTGGCTGTTTTTTTGTTTTGTTTTTGTATCCGTGCTGCCACCTGTCTGTAAGTTGTTTAAATTATAACCTGATCAACACACAGGTGTGTAGATAAAGCTTAGTGGCTACCTTCCCGGCTGCTGCATCCGACCTCCGATACCTTTGTGAACCTAACCTCCGTCCAGCTCCTTACAAGCGTAGTCTAGCAGAAGTGTTTGCACAAGTCGTAGCTGCCGTGTAACAGTGAGAGTACATTTATATTTCAGGGTGATCTCTTTCTCTGTGGGATTCAGAAATTGTACAGTGGATGCAACAAACAAATCTGGCTCACTTGGCTGTTTTTTTGTTTTGTTTTTTTATGCGTTTTATGGATGAATGTTTACATTTCAATGCAAATATGTGGGTGGACTTCAGTGGAATCTGTTAAATTATTGTATGGGGAAAAAGAGAGGGAAGGCGCAGGAGAGGCAGACCTGAGGCCCTGGGTGGATGAAGGAATGATTCAGTGGTAATCTCCTTTTTGTATATTTTGATATGGAAACAGTCTTGTTGCAGTACTAATTACCTATGCTGTTGTATATCATATAAACAATGGTGGACCTTATAACAGCTATCAGTGAAATGTAAGGGTGGACGGACTTGTGTAAGATGTGAGTTAAGTGGCATGGCTTTAATCCCAAGTTGCGATTGACTGTAAAGAGTTGTGCATCTTTTACATCCCAGTAAATCTCCACGGTTTTACTCTGTTTGAGAGCTTGGAAGTTTTGTTGGATAGGCCTTGAATTCTTGAATTTGAGGCTTTCAGCTTTAAAATTTGTTTTTTACGGTGAGATATAAACAAATGGTATTTGGTTTTCCATTATGTACTCTTTAACTAGTTTTTACTTTAAAAAAAAAAACAACTTCTAATCCTGTTCTTGTTTTTGTTTTTTTTGGGGGTTTTTTTTTTATTAGTAGTATTGTTTTACTCCAAGAACTGTTTGGATTAGCAACTAAAAAAATCAAACAAAGTGGTTAGAGAAGAGGAATTTGTTGATTGTTCCTCTTTTTGTGAAGGCTCACATCTATGTTTTGCAGTCAAGGGAGATTTAAATAAGGGATTTCTCAAAGAATTTCAGCATATTGAACCTTGGATAAAGGTTATGTTGTGTGAATGAAAACGTAGACCTTTTTTCACTGTACTTTAGGGAGAAATGTGTGTATGTGCGTTTTATCACTAAATTTCTGATGCAATATACATTTTAATATGTTCTTAGTGTTGAATTGCTTTATTTTTCATTGTAGTATCCCATGACTTTTGTTGGGTCACCCTGTTAAACTTTTATAAATCAGGCACAGGTCTGAGCAGCAGCCCATTTTGCATCAAATGAAGCGTCAGAGTGAACTCCTTGTCTCTGATCGGCTTGTGCGTTCATGTGTATGACAAATTCACTGTAACAGCCCCCACCCTTCACATTTTTCACTTGTGTTTTTGTATTGGTGTGCCTCACCAACATCACCACTCAACCCCCTTGTCTCTACGTGGCAAACTGCCCTTTGTGCAATGCCTACCATGTGGGTATCTGGTGCAGACTGGTGTGACATTGTCTGTTATTCTCTTGTCTCAACAGTGCTTGAAATAAATGAATTTCCAGAGGACTGGAAAGTCCAAGACTACAAGACGTTGACCTTGTCATTTGTCCTCCTATAATAATATTTGCACATTTACAGTATAAAAAATTATAGTTTTTCTTACTTCGTGCACCCATTTCTTAATTATTTGCTTCCAAGGAGACAAACTTTCTTGTAATTCTTTAAGTGCTCTGGAGCAATAGTTCTCCATGATTTCCGAAGGTCTTTTCAAAGTTTTTGGGGGGGCGTTGGCTCCTTTTTTAAAAAATCATTTTCAGTCCAGTCCTTGTACCCGACCATTTTAAAAGGATTTTTTTCTTTTTACAATTTAAAAAAAAAAAAAAAAAAAGACGCAGTGTTGTGTAGCTGAAAACTTTGAACATCTTAGCATGGTATGCAGCAGGTCCTTAAAACATTTGAGGAAACTGGACAGTGGGAGACAAAATAGGAAGCAGCAAATCTAAAAACTACAGCAGATGAACCTGAAAATCATGTCCTTAAAAATGGGGAAAAGATCCTCAAAGACCTGACACAGGACTCGGATACCTCTATCCCCTTTAGTTGATCCATCACTGTTCACTGAAACCTCATCAGAGGCTGTGTTTGAGATCAAAGTGATGGAATTATGAATGCAAAAAGGAGCCTCAGATTTTAATCAACCATTTGGAATGCATCTAATGAGCAACAGCTTCGTTTTCAAGCATGACAATGATCCCAAACATCCTGCCAATTACAGGTAGGAATCACCAGTATGCAACAGCTGCCAGCGAGCTTGAATTGCGCTAATCTATAAAGACTCCTTCACAGTCATGGCAGCATGTTGGAATTCTGCCTGTATTTATAAATTAGAAGTTTTTTGCAAGCCTCCAACAACCTTCATTTAGTGATTGCAGTCCGTCCAAGCCAGACAGCAAGTCTTTGTGGAAAGGTTGCCTTCAATAAGGTGAGATGAGCCCTCTTGTTCATAAAATTTCCAGAGTATTTTTATTTATTTAATATCAATATCTGGTGTTCCTGTATGCAAGATATTGCAATACCATACTGTATATATTTTTCCTCCACCCCTACTGCCAATGCAAAGTGAAAGTATCCCTGGGAAGAAAAGCAAATCAGTCATGGATTGGTCTCCCCAGAGCCCGGACCTCAAAATCATTGAAGCAGTGTGGGATCATCTAGACAGCCAACATCCAAAGAAGAGCTCTGAATCCTGGAGAACTATTCCTAAAGACTACTTCAAGAACTTACGAGAAAGCAGCTCAAGAGAGTCAAGGCTGTGCTGAAGAATAATCTATATTTGATGATGATCAAGTATTTTACGCTAATTGACACATTACAGCACATGGATTTAGCGCGTGGTTCACCGCTTTCTTTTTTCACATGAACACATTTCTTTAGTTTAAATGCAGCTCAAGACACACGATTTGGAGACTGTCTGCTTCAAATTTCCGTTTTGTTTTTTGTTTGTTTCTTTTTTCGTCTCCGAGTCTATTCGGTGACCCCCTCACTGATGGTTCGGACGTTTCCGCTCACGTTCGTCACTTTCCGCGCACTCTTATATAGTTCCCACGCGCCCTCCTTCCCTGCACCGTGCTGAGCTGGAAAATGGCTGTGTGTTGGAGCAGGGAGTTATGAACGGGAAAAGAAAGAAAGAGCGAAAAGAAAGACGCGGAATTAAGAAGTGAACCAAAGGCTTGCTGGAAGTTTAGAGCTCACAGAGAAGCCGTCGTCTGCAGACAAGCCACCACTCGGAATCTTGTGTGCGACTTTTGCTCCGAACCCAAAAGTGCGAAGAGTCAAGAAATATCCGCGGTGAGTTTTTCCAAGTTATTGCACATTTCCAGTACGGCAGCCACTGTACTGGAAAATGGTGGAAGCGCTGCAAGTGTGCTCCGCGCACGCAGCTTCACGTTGGTGACTTGTGTCCTACTTTTAAAGTTTAAAGGAGACCTACTTTTTTTTTTGTCGCGCTCGTGTGCGTTTCTGTGCTCTTTATGGTGAAATGTTAACTTTAATTCGCCCTCGCGCCGCGCTGCTCGGTGCTCACGCTCGCTGACGTACAAATGCCGAGCAAGTTTTTTTTAAGCTGCTTCAAAGTTTAAACCGTTTTCCCTGGCTTATTTGTTGACGTGAAAACGATTAAAAATGACTTGTCAAGTTTGCCAGAATTAGTGCTAAAATATTCTGTAATGTCAGTGTCTCATTAGTACTGTTTAGTTGTATTTTAACGCTACTAAAAAGACCCATTTGCAATATATTTGCAGTGTACTCCCTGTGTATACCATTGCTAGTATGTGTTACTAGTGTCTTTACCTTGGCTGCAGACTATGGGAGGCCTAAAGTAGCTGAAGGCCTGACTAGATGCGTCTCTTACATCCCTGGTTTAAGGATTTGGCATCCATCGAGGAGTTAATGGAAATTGTGCCACTTGCATAATGAGACAAGCCACTCAACTGTGCTGAGACCCCGCACCCCCCTGTCTTGTAATTATGAATCGAGCATTATGCAACCAAATGTCAGTCCTCCATTATATGCTTTATCGGTGTGATGCATGACTTGTGGCAAAGCTTTCATTCTTCTCTCAAATGTCTTGAGATGCTCCGAGTGACTGGCAGGGCTGTTGTATTTAAATGCCCCCCCCCACACACACACACACACACACACTAAAAAGAGAGGAAATAGTGGTGCTTCTTGAAATGCCGAGTGACACCTCTCAGAGGGGGTGAAGAAAACCTAAACTAGCCTCAAGTTCCAGCAGAGGCACTAAAGCTGTGGTTATTTTTGTTTGATGTCGAAGTTAAACTGAAATGGTCCTGTTTGATCAAAATAGCAGCAGAGTTAGTCTTTAAGGACGGTTTAGTCATGTCTCGCCTGGAAATACTGCATATTCTGTGCTTTGTGGGGTTGTGATTTTTTTTTTTCTAACTTCCCAGAGACAATCATGAGTCTATTTAAAGTCCTAATCGATTACCCTCCCAACCACAACACTCTGGACACAAATCTTATTGGTCACTTGCAATTATCTGGGACTTGTCTTTTTCTTTTTCCTGCAATCCAGGAATAACTTGCATTATTAAAACGTCTTTATTGTATCAGATTAAACAGATTCCTTTTAGAATTTGATTAGATTTGTTGTCATAAATGTGTTATAGATGCAGGCTGCAGTATGCTACCTGCATATTACCAATTTTCGGTCAAATGTAGTTGGTTATGAAAGGGTTTGGGAGATTTTTTTTTTTTCTTTCTTTCTTTGAGGAGTTGAGGAGGAGATAAAGGCACACATTATCTTGTTTGTGTCTGGTGTTTTCAAGTGATGCAGACTTTGCAGGTTTATCAGATTTGATTTCTTTGGTGAAGTGGAAATGTTTAAATCCATAATCTTGACCAGATGGATTGAAGTTATCGCTTCTGATAAATAGACCGAGTCCTCTTTAACTTTAGAGCCTTGCAGCATAGTTGACTTTCCTGAACAGTGCAGTCTTGGTGCTAAATAATCTAGCAGATGTTTCTATTTAGCAAAGTGAGCTTTTCGGCTTCATTTGCGACAGATAGAATTCAGGTGAACGAAACTGGAATCATAAAATTCGTAAGAACCAATTTTAGTCTGGAAAGTTAGTCTTTGCAGGCTCCAGTGTTTTTGGCCCGCCCTATCTGCCTGTGGCGCAGCAGATTTTTCAGATCCATGTGGACAGATGGCCTGCGGCCAGACTGCATGCATGGTGGTTCTGTAGTCAGTACTTCCCCAGCAGGGCCGTGAAGTACCAAAACATGCATACACAAATACACTGTTTGTGCCCACATAAATGTCTGAACTTTTGGTTGCATTGTTGTGATTATGAAAGTTTTAAAGAGAAGAAATGATAGTAATGCTTATGAATAAAAAAAATCCCAGAACTTTGTCTGTGGAACAGGGAGTGATCTGTAATGTGACGTGTTAATCTTTTGTTTTGTTTTTTTTAAGCTTAGGGTGCATTCCTAAAATCCTAAACTCCTCAGCTGTTTTTAAAAAATTATTATTTGGTCAGACAGGTTTCTCTTGCCACTTTCAGATGCAGTAGTAACTACTTTCTTTCTGGCCTACATGGATGTAATCAGTGTTTCCGAATTTTGGTGACATGGAGACGTGAGGGATCTTGCCAGTTAGCAACTGTTTGTTCACGCACAATCTCTCTAGTAGTTTTAGATGTGTTGTTAATTTTTGAGGAGCTTTTATTGCACTGCTCATTAAATTTCCTTTTTGTTTTCATTCTCTCAAGAAGATTAATACCGCAAAAAATCATAATCAGCAACATGGTGTTATACATCTGGTGTAACAGCTTACACTGCACCACTGTTTGAGGGGGACTAAACCAGCTAAGGGACATGGACATGTGCACATCCAGTACTAAAGCAGTGTCCACCGTGGAAGTGTTTAAATGTTCAAAAAGATGGACCTCCTCAAAGTTAAGCTTCTTGAATGTAATAAACTTTCTCAGACATGACCACTGAGCTGTTCAGGTGAAAGTAGTAAACTAAAAATGGCATATGGCAATGTTAGCCTCATGTCTGTTATTTACCACAACTAAAATAACCTGATTACCTATTATATATATTTATTTACTGTGTTAAATAAAAAAGTTCTTAATCATCATGAAATCATCATTTTTCTTCGCTATGATTGAAGTGATCAAAATTTGCATTTTGAGTGTAAAGAAGCTCACCAGCATCTAGATCTACATAGAAACTAATCTACCAGTTACAAACAGTGTAATTACTAATGATCTAACAATTATTATATATATTTAAATCACCATCATGGATCGGTCCTAAGGAAAAATTGGCTACAGCGATACTCTACATGAACATTTCTATTTTAAATGTCATCCTCGAAATCGCTTTCTCTTAATTGGCAAATTAGTCATCATGAACATCAAGTTTGTTTACTTTTGTTAAAACTGATGACCAAACCCAAAACAATGATAATAACATGAAAAAGATAAATATTTGTTCACATTTGAGTTTTAGCACATGCCTCTGCACTTGTATATAAACATTAGAAAAATTAGAAAAACAACCAGTAAATAAATAAAAGATTACATCTGTTTAAAATCCACTGATTCAGTTACACAAACCGATTTTACAAGTAATGATGATGTAAGATGTGTGGCATTTTGATCCTCGAGCAGTGTCAGTGATGCCTTTAATAGCTTATTTGGCATTTTATATACGCATGCTGGTGCAACAAACAGGTCAGCACTGTGCTGGCTGACTAAACACATCATTTGTTTTCTTTAGAAAGCAGACTTCAGTTTGTAGGTCTCGATTTAATCACACCAATAATAAATGCCATAAAATGTCGGTTACCAAAAAAACCCACACAGTGAAAGACTAATAAATTATTAGTGACATGTTTTTAATAAGTATTTTATTTTGTATTATTTATTGTATTTTTTTTAACTGTATCCCTCTCCCTGTGAACTCAGAAAAACAAACATCATCTCCTTTCATCCCATTGCACAGCTTCACTGTGACTCATGGAGTTTTCTCCAATCACACTTAGTCTGGAGTTTTTCCATGTTTTCTTTTACATCTTTCTCCCAGGGTAGCTGCACTTGATTTAAATCATCACTTCAATAAATATTACAAACAGTCATCACAGTTGCAAAGATGAAAAAAAGTCAAAGGTGCTGGAAAAGGTGGAGTTGTTTAGGTCAGATGTTTTATCACTGCCTAGATACATTTTCTAATATTAGAACATTTCCTTGATTTGCCCGGTTTCTCTGGTGACTGGGGAGCACATGGCCAGAGCAGCAGCCAATCAGAGGCCGGGATTAGCTTTCCCTCTCTCTAGCAACAGTGAGTTACTCGCTGCCTATTCATTAATTATTTTCCTGTGGTCTTCCTCAGCCGTTTGGACTCTGCTGATAGCAAACTGCTCCGTCTCTCACTCTCTTTTCTCGCTGCTTTTTGCCGCTGTCTGCTCAGACTGAACGCAGAGTCTTAAAAAAACGAATGGATCCACAGACACTGAGCTTTCCAGCTGCTGTGCTGAACTGTGAGCTACTACAACACTGCCAGAGTAGGACAGGAACAGAGATGACTCCTCTCTCACCTTGTGCGACTTTTTCTTCTCTGGAACTAAATACTAAAAGAGGACTGGTGAATAAGAGCGCTCTGCCTTTTCCTCTGCCTCCGTTTCTTCTTGTTTTTGCTGCTTTACTGCAGCCGGACTCGGACTATAAAGAACTAAATTATTACAGCAACTGGAAAAACGGCTGGACTTTTTCGCTGGCTGAGGATCGGGAGGGGGGGTCAGTTGGAGGCAGGACTCTGTGTGTTTGGGGGGGGGAGTGGAGAGCAGGTGGAGAGAAGAGGGAGGGAGTTTAGGGGTAATGGTGGTGTGAGGATTGCGGGCTGTGGTTGGGTATGCCAGTGCCACGTGTCTAGCCTGGCACCTCTTGCTTCTCGACTCGAAGGATGTTGGACCGAGAGTCTGGCTGAGCCTGTCCGGCTTCCCTCTGAACCTAAAGTGGGGTGAGTTTTGCACTGTGCAGCGTTCTGTTATCACAGTAACTCTTGAACCTTTTTTATTAAAAAGACAACGTCCTTATTCACAAAGCTTTGCAGTGAATGTGCGTTCGCTTTCGGAATGTCGAGGGGGGTGGAGAGGATAATCTAGACTAAGGTTCAAAAGCATGCACTTTGGCATTCACGGCTGCAAACTGGACGTTTCGGTGAATTTTTTATGCTTTTACCCAACTGTATTTAAGCGTCTGCAGTACATTATTCAAAATGCTGTCCATTTATGGACATTTATGAAACGCTGGTACAGCGTCGGGCCTCGCAAACCAGGCCTGTGGTTATTGAGATTTGGACGTTTTGGAAAATTGCCCCAAATGCCTTGTTACTGCCATACCACGATGAAACTTCTATCAGTCATTGTGCCACTTTCACCTTCACTCTCCACCTGCTTCTTTTCCTCTTTGACATCACGTCCAGGGAGGTTAGTAGGACCATTGTCCTTGATTGGTCCACAGACCACAGATGTCGTACTTAATCTGGAAACCATAATCTCTCTTTCTCGCCCACCCCGTCTCATTTCCCAGCATAGTTGCAGTTTAGCATTTAGCATTTTTAAATTTCAGCCGCTCGAAACTCGGCCAAAATTGCCCATTAATTTTTCCACGATTTACTGTGGATTTTATAATCAAGTGTTTCCAACATGTACTCCCAAAAAATGTAGATTTTTTTTTTTAATTTTTGGTCGATTGACCGACAGATTTCATTTATTTACTTTAGTCAAACCTTTAATACTGATAATATTTAGCATTTTCAGACTGTTGTGTCGCTTTTATAGGATATATATTGCGCACTTGCACTTGGCATTTAATTGGGCCTTGCAATCGGCTTTATCAGAGGACGTTCGTTACATTTCCATGGACTGACCTTTTTGCTATATGTGGAAGCTATGAGATAAGTGACTTCAAGGGGTGTAATATGAATGGTGATGGTTCACTGTGGTTTCTCAGTTGGCTGTCCATTCAACGTTCCCATCTGAAGCAGGCTTGGTACAGTAAATTTGACAGAAGTCAAAATATTTCTTAGGCAACACAGAGCTACCTTTTTTCTCTCTGATGGAGAGTGAACTGTTGCAGAGGGTTCTGCACGTCTTAGAAAATTCTGGTCGCCCTACAGTCGAGGTGCAGTCCTTATTTTCCTTTGCATGCCAGTTCAGCTAAAACCCCTTTTTTGGGGTTCTGTTAATCGTACGTGCTGTTGTGCGAGTTGAAGAGACGTTCATTTCACAGGAAAACTTATTGTTCCTGTGGAAACTGTGACGAGTCAGTTAAGGCTGTGAGTGTGTGAATGTAGAGTGGAGGGAATGGAGGCTCCTGTCCAGGGACCCAGTCTGCTGTTGGTTATGACGCAGCAGCATCATCCGAGCTCTCTGTCCTAACCGAAGACTGCACAAATGCATGGAGCTGTCGCAGTTCGCCATTTTCATGTGCCGCTTTAGGCTTCGTTTCACATAGATATAAGTCGCGTTAATTATTGCCATTTATCGAATAGATTTGACCTTTAATCCTTTTTTTTTTATTGTTTTTTTTTTTAAAAATAGTTTTTTTTTACTTTAATTTTTTCGACTATATTTTTAAATCTTTTTCCTAATTTTTTTTCTTAATTTATGCACTTTTTATTTCCTACAGGTCGGTCATTATTCCTGCCCCAAACATGTGGGATATCTGAAAGAGCCAGAGAGGATTAGAGACCTTCCCACCCTGGCACTCGTCCGCCAATCAGGCCACTTGATTTAACCGTGGAGAGCCAACGACACGGGGCCTGTCACTGGGAAAACCCTTTTCCAGGCTGTTCCAGTAGCACCCAGCCAGCAGGTTTTTGCTGCTTGAAAAAGCATGTTGCCAACGATCTCCCTGTGCTCCATCATCTGGCTCAACCGGGGTATCAAGCTGAGGAAAGTGCACCAGTCCACCAACACCGGTCAGGTGTAAAGCCGCTGACACTGCAGACACAAAAGCAGCAGAGCTCCTCGTTATTAACTTTTAAAAATGCTGCTGAGCTTCGGCTGACTTCCCCTCCTTTCATCCCCCCCGACCCTCTAAGCCACTGTACCAACACCAGACTCGAGTAACTCAGCCACAATTTTGGTTTCAGAGGTGGATTTCTGTCTAGCCTAACCCTGTTGTTACAGCGGGACTCAGGCCGATCCTAAATCCTCGAAGCGGTGGCCATTTTACTTTTTGCCTCTGTCACAAAATGGCGGCGGAAGGTTTCCAGTACCGTGCCCTCTACACGTTCACCAAGGACCAGGACGAGGACTTGGATCTGCAGCCTGGAGACCTTCTTACAGTCAGCAAGGCCTCTCTGATGTCCATGGAAAACTACCAGGAGGGCTGCGTGGAGCACCCCGAGCGTCTGGGCTGGCTCCTCGGGTACAACGAGCGCACTAAGCAGAGAGGCGACTTCCCAGGGACGTATGTTGAGTATGTGGGCCCCATCAAGATGGCACTCCCATCGAGTCAGCCAAGGTCCCAGCGACCCCTGCCTGCAGCTCCCAAACCAGAGTCAACTCAAGGTAGGGGGCACTATTTAGATCATTTTCTTTTTTTTCTGTTTTTTGTTTGTTTTCTTTTGTTTGTTTTTAGCAGCCAGTGGTGAGACGCTTACGGCACATCACTACTGTAAACTAAAGGTGGCCTTTAAAGTAAAAAAGATAACATAATAACAATGAGAAAAGAGTGAGATATCATTAAATTTTACTTTGTGGCATTTTTTAAATATCAGAATAATTTAACTTGCACATATGGGGATGTGAGCGACTAGTCGGGTAGGCGTTTAATCATTGATCCCCTTACTCGTACGTGCCAGACATGCTAGCTGACTAAATAAATTATTCTTATTTTATTAGTGTACAACAGCCACTGTTTCAAAGATGTTACAATGCTGCTGACCTCCACCCTGACAGTTATTGCTGCATCCTGCACGCTCTCTGAATAGAAGATGTGAACGAGTAAAGGTGGAATGATGCTACCGAGCGCTGTTCTGCTGTAGTTTGATGTAAAAACGAGTGGCTGTATGTTGGGCGCACAATTTGGCGACATTTAAAATATGATTTAATTACCGAGGAAATGATAAATGGTGTCATTAAGCTCCTAAAATATAGAATTTTTTGGGCCTGAATTTAAATGTGTCCATTTAAAGTAGTTTTAAGTGTTTTGCTGAGGGTTTTCTGCCTCTTAGTCAGCTAGTCTCATTTTTTGTTGTTTAAATGTCTAGACAATTAGTTAGTTGGTGTTAGCTTGTTAGTTGGCCTTGAATGTGCAGAAAATATTGATGCAGAAATTTGCTAAATAATAGTTTGTTTATTTTGCACCCTTTTACCTTTTAAGAGATGTGTGGTAAATTTGAGCGGCATTTGTTTTTGTTTTTTGAGGTGGGGAGCTTTTTGGTCTTTATTTGATAAGACAGCGGGGAGAAGGCAGGAAAACTGGGACAAAGACCAGGGGGAGACACACAAACATGGTGCTCCTTCATTAGCCTCACAGTGTAGAGATTTCTTGATTTTTATTTTTTTTGGGGGATTTTTTTCCTCCCAAAGTTTTAAAAGAAAAACACAACTTCTCGCATGCCCAGCTGTTAGCAGCAGCTAGTTTGGTGTACTTGATGTTTTCATAAGGCTCTCACATTTGGCAGTGACCGCCAGTTGACCCTTTAAGCTATACTAAGTAAGCTTTACCTCTTTGTAAGCGTAGCCAACTTAAGTCTGCGTTGAATAATAAAGTGCTAATCCGTCGACTGACAAGACTCTATCAGACTCTACTGGTCTGGTATTGATTGTATCTGTCTTTGCGGCTCTTGACGCAGGAAAACTTGTCTCTGCAGTGCACAAAAATGCATGCCTGTGACCCCTCCGAGTGTAATCAAGAATCACAATGGCTGGAGGGCCTGTTGATGCTGTTTTCAATTGGACGTGCCTGGGTTAAGGATACTGGCACTTTTGACAAACTGACATTTTTATAGGTGTGTTTTTAGTTTGTACAAATGAGGAGTTATTCAACAGTAAAAGGAATACAACAGCCTTTTGTTTTACTCAGGGATAATGCTCTGCTCTGTCACACTCCTCTTCACTCCCATGGCTTTTATTAAAATACTGGCATTTATTAATAATGCTAAGAATCTGCTCTGAGCTGCAGCAGCTTCCAAGTCAAACATTGACTTGGCATGCACTGGTCTACCTTAGCAAGCTCAATTTCAAGTAAAACTTTGATTTGTGACCAAAGTTCTTCCACACTCCCAAGATTTCCATCAATTTCTTCTAATTTGCACTTCATTGCTTTTGGATTCAGCTGGTTAATTTATTGCTTCCTTGTTCTCCACATAAAACCACACATTCCTCTCCTTATTCTCTGTAATTCCTTTTTGCTAATGACAGATGTGCTAGTACCACTCTGAGCATGTAGGCTGTGAACTCTGAATTACCTCTGGTGTATCCAATTGGCTGATCATGGTGTATGGCCAAATACACGGGGGCCTCATTCAACTAGTGTCATTTTTATTTCTCATTTTCCATTTTTAGTATCATAGCTGTAGCACAAATGTCTGCAGAATTATCAAATTAGCTTTTTTTCATGCCGATACTTAAATAAAGGCTGAGTGAAGGACGTGAATTAGGGAATAAGCAGGGGGTTTTCTCCAGCAGAAGCAGGTAAGGACATACTGTAAGTATCCCCGTGCTTTGACTGACAGTGAGACAAACCAGTTGGGCAGCTGGCGCTTGTGTCTGTGATTTGGAAAGACAGGGGCAGAAGAAGCAAGTGAAATAGGGGAAGAGAAAGGGGGGAGGTGTGGGTGAGAGGGAGGCAGGGCAGTGGCTCAAGGAGGGGTACTTTGGCTCAGCACCAAAAGTGCATTGTACATTAGAAATGGTCAAACTTTACAAATATCATCTTCATTTCCTTGAAAGAACAGAGGCCCTAGACTTGCTGTGAATAGAGCTATTGTTGCTGTGGCACCATTTGCTATTCACAGAGATGGTAACATTACCAGTACCAGGGCTGGTGCTTAGGGGAGTTGGCTGCTTTACAGGCTTGAATGCAACTAAGAACAATTCAGCCTCACTAAAAGCTGTTAAACTATAATTTATTTGTGTAGAGCACAACAAGAGAGGTCATAGCTCAAGTGAAAATTATTATATGCGATACACTCACCTCTTCTCTGTAATCCCTATTTTTACAGCTGTTTACTTACTATAGTGGCTAGCTAGTCATTTTTGAGCATAATTTTAGACTCTAAAACAGGGGTGTCAAACATAAGGCCCGGGGCCAGAATCGGCACAGCAAAGACTCCAGTCCAGCTCACTGGATGTTTTTGGAAAATGTTAACAAGGGCACAACCATTTTGTATTGTATTGTATCTTTATTTCAGACACATACAGGAAAAAAACAATATATACACAAGTACACATACTTGCATTTACAAATACGAATATATATGTAAATACACACACGTATGTGCTCAGATAAAACAAAAAAATAAAATAAATAAAATAAAACAAAGTCTAAATGATATGAAATGACAATTATTAGGTCTGAAATGGAGTAGGAAGAAGTATAACATACTTAATAATCCCTACCCCATGCTCAACATTCTATTGAATCCCACTATTCACCTAATTCCCATCATCACTTACCCCACACAATAAACAAGGAGAACATGTATAAACATAGCTACAGTGATAGATATAATTTAGATACAATTTAGCATAGTTATATATACAATGGGTGATCAACTTTATCAGTTTCATATTCTTCCAAAAGCAGTTTTCGAAACATCTTTATGAACGGACTAATGCCTGAACATTGCTGTAGGTCCACAGTAAAACTGTTCCACAGTTTTACCGCATAAATAGTAACAAAAGGTTTTAACCTTTGTCCGGGCTTTAAGAGTCTTCAGATTAAATTTTCCCCTCAATTCATAGTCCCCTTCTCTGTCAAAAAACATCGTCTGTAAATTTCCTGGTAACATATTGTATCTGGCTTTGTACATAATTTTTGCAGTTTTATATTTTACAAGATCCATAAATTTCAGAATTTTTAATTTCAAGAACATGATGTTAGTATGGTCTCTAAATCCTGCTTTAGTAATCATCCTGATTGCTTTTTTCTGAATTTTACATAGTGGTTGAAGTGAAGTTTTGTATGTATTTCCCCAGATTTCCACACAGTATTCCAAATATGGCAATATAAGTGAAC